>NC_139021.1:48734704-49025423 GCF_964662115.1 Mustela nivalis
CAACTGAGCCACCCATGTGTCCCAGAAGTCTATTCATTTTAAACAGCATATTTTAATTACAAGCTGGTACAATTTATTTCTTTCTTGACCAAAGGTCATTATCATGGCTCCAAGCCTCTCTTTTCTGCCTGGCTAGTCTTCTCTAACTGTCCCAAGCCAAACCTAGCTTGTACTACTACTATATCTCATTCGCTATTGAATCATTACATACTGCATATGTGTATACATATCTATTTCCCTATCAGACCACAGAATCCTTGCAGGTGAAGACAGTCTAGAGCATCAGTGCCTGAAATTCTTGGTGCTTCATAATAATACATTGAATGAAATAATGAATAGAATGAATGAATATTTGAATACAAATTATTTTTACCAATAACTTAGCATAGAAATACTTGGAAATTAATATTAGAACTGTTACATAGTATTTTTAAGGTGTTACATACAATTATGTTGTAATACCTGTATTGTTTGGAAGAATAATTTTCATTTCATTTAATTTTTTTCTTTCTTACTGAATTGTTGGACAGTTTCAAGAAATCTGACCTAAAATAACTTTTAGAAGTACTTTCTATATCAGAGACTGGACTGATTGAATCTTCTCTGACGATTACTTCATTTTTCTTGTATACAAAGTGGACAAATTAGATTTTACTATCATAATGTTTGTGGTTTTGACGGACTATACATCTCAGAGGTGAAAAATAGGATTTTATTTTATAACTGAACATATTTTTTTTGCTGTCCTTGAGTCCATATTTCTTCTTAGCAGCTGAAAACTAATTTTCAATTCTCAAATACTGAGCCCAGTACAAAGGTTTTCCTACCATATTTAAATATAAGTATTTAACACAGCTGGTCTTACAAATGTCTCACAAGTGGGATTTCTCTCCCCTTCTCTTCCTCAGAGTAGTAGACAAACCAGGCAGAACACGTGTAGATCAGGTATGCCTGGGTGGCTCAGTTGGTTAAGCATCTGCCTTGGGCTGAGGTCATGATCCTGGTGTCCTGGGATTGAGTCTTGCATTGGGCTCCTTGCTCTGTAGGGAGCCTGCTTCTCCTTCTGCCTGCTGCTCCCCCTGCTTGTGCTCCTCCTCTCTCTCTGTCAAATAAATAAATAAAATCTAAAAAAAAAAAAAGAGCTGTATAGAAAACCTTAGATAAGTTCAGTGAGAGAGGGAGCAGGGGGTAGAGGAGGCATGCGCATGTACTTGGGTTTACATGTTGCTGTCTCCATTTGGCTTCAAATGTACATATGGTCTGTACTCTTGGCATGGGTAATATGCCATACAGCTATGTTTGTGGTTTCTGAACGACCTACTGCAGCTTTCGAACATGGAAGATTCTATGAAGCTTCAAACACAAAAGGGGCCCTTCCCTTTGCTACTGAGTTTGTCTTTGGCTATAATTTGACTCATGCCCCCAGCTAACCTTAGGGCTTTCTCTGAATAAGAAGAATGCTATGCTGACATCAGCCTCCTTAGCAAGATGTTTCAAAAAGTATAAAGAATGGAATAACTTTCTCCTGATCACACACACTTCTTTTGAATGGTTAAGTAGAGCTCCCTGGGGACTGTCCCCGGGAAAGGTGAGAGTTGTGTGGAAGAGGGATAATAACAGGCTGCTTTGTTCCCTCACTTTTTCAGAATTCCTACTATTGAATTTGTCTTCCTATCCTGGCTTCGTATATTAGTACCGATTCTATGAAAATACGTGACTTTTCAGATCTTTCAGTTTTACATTCTCACACATGTGTCGGTATATGTGGATCAGAGAAGGTACTTCTTTGAACAAATAACCAAAAGAAAGCACCCAGTCACTGTTTCCAAATCTATGCCGATCGAAGGTTTATAGCTTGTCCTGAGGCAGTTGCAAGGCAGGAAAACAGGGCATTTTGTGCAATGATTCCTGTTATTAATCCACTAAAAATAAATACTTATCATTTTGCTTCACATGTAGACCCACTCCTCAATCAGGGCCTTGCAGACTACTGTATTTAAATTACTTGACCCACTGTGGAATCTTCCAAGGAGTTACAAGACGTTTCACTTCATTGTTCCCTAACACTGGCTAAAATTGTCATTCAGGAATCCTGAGAGGTAACAAAAATGAGTTGAACATTATATAACTGAGCTATCTTGAGGCCTTCTCAGTTGCGAGGTCTTCTGTAATAAATCTGGGTTTTTCAGGAATGAGGATTCAGACTGGTTCATCTCCTTTTTGGCTACTTTTTTGATTTAAGGTTGCAGCTGGAATTCTTTCCTGACAGATTTATTTCAGGTTATCAAACATTTATATCCTTAGCTCTTTTACTTCTTAGGCGTAGAAAGAAAAGCCCTTTTCCTAGAAACCTAATTGGAAAAAGTCCTTATTTTATTTTTGTTTGAGACTATAACTTGAATTCTGCTTTGAATAACCTTTTAGTATTCTTCCATTAGGTAGAGATCTATATGCAACAATTGTTCAATAAATGCTTATTGAGAAAAAAAAATCCTTGCTCAATTTAAGTTATATATAAAACATAAAAATGACAATCCTATGGGCATATGAGAAAAAGGAACTTAAATATTTCATAGCTATCCAAACTTTTGTAAGGAGTCAACTTTTGTTGATTATGTAGTGAAATGAGTGTTTAATCCAGTTCATTGTATATGATGACTGAGCTTTACTAGTGACATTGATAATAAATCTCGAATTTGACACAATTTCATGTCAGAAACATTTTTGACAACTATAGCATTGAGATTATTGATAGATTTTTGATAAGCCATGTTTTATTCATTGGGTCTGGATTTCTATTGAGTGGTTAGAATTAAGTGTGAAAGGCAACCTTCATCAGCACCTCAAGTGAAGTCACATATACAGTTTGTGTTTAAACTAGATATAAAGGAAGAGAATGGGAATGAGAATAGGACTCTTGAAACAGCATCCCTGGACCTGTTATAAATCAGTAAGTACACACACAAGCCCATATATGACTGCTGATCCTTGGGGAGCCAAGGTGTGTGCCATTTTCTCTTTTGGTGATTCATGTCTGGTTTGTGTGAGTTCCTCATCCCTTACAGTGAAGGAGTGCTCTGCTAGTGCAGCCATAGGGGTAAAAGTATCACCAGGGATTTTACTCATTAGTTTATGTTTCTGTCAACCTCCTCAGATTGTAAATTCTTAAAAACAGAGAATTTTTTTTGTCTTGCGAGCATTTGTGTCTACAGGAAGCACTCAGGAAATGTGTATTGAATGAATGAGTGAATGAATAAACAATTATAAACATTGCTCACCCTAAATCCTAATGAAATGGAGTGCATAGAAATGCATATGTAACAGACATAGTTTTATTAAATGTAAGTGTGGGGGTGGGTGGGTGGGAATCTAAGCATTGGAAGCTCCCAGAACAGAAAAGAGATTTTCTAACCAGAGTAGTATGTAAGTCATAATGGATATTACATGAATAGTTTCAAGTATTTGTTCAATTCTACTGTGAGAAAGAGAGACTGTGTGTTTGTTTTTGCTATCAATATTTTGCCTACATGAAAGGAGATAGGAAAAGAGAAATTGGATGTGTATGTTGATTTCAGATTACTTTGGGCTGTAAATGCTGGATTGAGTATTTAGGTAGGGATAAGCCATGCCGGTTTTAAAACGTAATTTTTTTTTTTTTTTTTTTTTGAGCAGGGAGAGTGATGCGATCATATCTCTGCATCAGAGAGCTTTAGATGACAAGGATCTTTATACTATTTAATGGAGAAAGTTGCAGATTAATAAATTGAAAATGTACTGAAATGATAAAGGGCCTTTTTTTAATGTCAGACTGAGTAACTTGCACTCCATTACCAGTTAGTTGAGCAAGGTAAAAGAGAATGTAATAAAGGTCAGTAAAAATGCATTTGGTTTCTGGGAGTTTCTGATAATAGTTTTGACACTTTTAAAAGATAAAGCTTTTTATATTAACCACAATGAGCTAATCTCATTTGAATTGCTTTGAATCCTACAGTTGTCAAGAAGGAATTTAATGCATAAGTAAAAATATAATTCAGGAAAGCCAAAAAGAAAGCCAGTCTTCTACATAGACTTAGGATAAAATGTAAGACAGTGACAATGGCTACATATTTTTCTCTATTTGTCTATAAAGAATAGATGCTTTCAGCTTTAGAGCCGAACAAACAAAAATCATTAAAAAGTTAATAATACTCTCTCCCAAATGTAAGGCTAAAACTAGATTTTTAACGATATCTAAAAATAACATAAACAGAACACAATGCATAAAGAGAAATTATGACTCCAGAGAGGATTTTGTCTTTAAAGATTCTTTCACTGGAAAACAGAAAATCGACAGCAAAGCTAATCTTAGAGAGATGCTCTTGTTTGTTTGTTTGGAGACGATCAGAGAGAAGTGAAGTTGAGAGGGATGAGTGGCTTTAAATGGGGCTTATTTCTAAACTTTTAAAATTAGTCTGGCTCAAATAGTGGTAATGCAATATGGCAAGTGATCAGAAAACTGTGAAACCCCATAGAGGGCTTTCTTCCAAAAGCTTTCATCTGCAACCTGAAAAGGAGCTATGTATTGAATTACCGGGGCATAGGGAAAGACTTATAGACAGGATCATATTTAGAACGTATATTATGGGCAGATTTCAGGTTATTTGGCATTTTATTTGTGACCAAAGTAGTCAAGGCAAGTGAATCTTTCATAGGACTAATCTTACCTATAGACCCCTCTAGGAGTCCAACATTATTATATATAATAATTATATAATTGTATTATGGGTTAGTCAGAAGAGACGACACAAACACATTGCTATACAGTCCCAGTCTGGCCAAGGATGCAGAATTTATCAGAAAAGAGATGGCTCTACAGGGAGGAGCAGATGCTATGTATCTCCATGCAACTTTCACATTAATCCTCATCCTCTGTGGGACTGAAGATCATGAGGTTTTTCCAAACGTGAGAAAGAATCACAATGATCATTTCACCAGTTTCTGTTATACTCAGGATTATATTACCACTGCTAAAGAATCATACTAACAACTTTCCTGTAAGGTTATCTTGACAAATATCTAACTCCTCGGGGTTCCTGAGCCAAACACATCATTATCAAGGCCATATGCTCTTCCAGAAGGAGTCAGTGCTTAGGTGAACTGAAACAAGGTCCCTGCCTGCAGCTAACTGATGTTCAAGAGAAGACTGATTGTCAGGTTTTGTGAATTGTCTATCTATGCCATTTGCCCAGATATCTATTGATGTGTTTAAAGTTTCTTATCATTTTTATCATTTTCTAAATTAAGAATATCAGTTTTAATGTTCAAAAGTTCTTATGGTTTGTTTGAAATTATTAACTTCTAGATGTTCAATATTTTTCTTGTAATAAAGCCTTTTCCATGTGAGTTCTTTCTGCTTTTATGCATGGAAAGCTCTTTTCCATCCAGAGAAGAGATAGTGTCAGTGAAGATCTTAAATAGGGAGTTTCAAAAATCTGATTAAAAATATTCATTCTAGAAGTAAATCTTTATTGTGATGAGTAGTGTAAGGAGTGGTGTTAAATAAATAAATAAATAACTATTTAAATAAATATCTATTTGGTTATATTTATTTATTTAAAGTAGTCTCCATGCCCAGTGTGGAGCCCGATGCACGGCTTAAACTCACAACCCTGAGATCAAGACCTGAGCTGAAATCAAGAGTTGGATACTTAACCAACTGAGCCACCCAAGCACCCCAAATTTTATGTATTTTTAAAAGTGCCTAGATAAGGGCCTCAGATATATTTATTAAATATTGTACCATTTTCATCAATATAATAAACACTTATGTTAACTATTAAGTTCTTGTATGTAAGGAAGGTAACCTTGTCAAAAATTTATTTGCCATTTTTTCTTTCTTTCCTTCTCTTGTTCTTTGATTTCTTAACACTGGTTTAATTTTTTTTTAAAGATTTTATTTATTTATTTGACAGACAGAGATCACAAGTAGGCAGAGGCAGGCAGAGAGAGAGGAAGGGAAGCAGGTTCCCCACTGAGCAGAGAGCCCGATGAGGGGCCCTATCCCAGGACCCTAAGATCATGACCTGAGCCGAAGGCAGAGGCTTTAACCTGCTGAGCCACCCAGATGCCCCAACACTGGTTTAATTATTATATGATGGCAAGTTCTCCCTCCTTCATTGCTTTCTTTCAAAATTCTTTTATTCATTATTAACTGTATTTGTTTTTTATTTTATTTTTTATTGGTCCAGGTGGAATTTAGAATAAACAAGAGTTCCATCAGAATACAAGCTCCGTGATATTATCATAGCTTTCCTCCTAAGTGTAAGGCACGAGCTGGATGATGGATGATGAAAAGCTAGACTAATATGCTGGTTTTCTTAAGACCTGTCGTTTAGTCTGGAAGTCAGGCAGTACAACAATAAATAGGTACACAGAATTACAAGTCAGGAAGTTCAGTGACACATGCAACCAAGGTGTTTTGATAAAGAATAATGGGGTCAGGGCAAAGAATTGGGAGACCAGCCTCAGAAGGGCATTTACCCTTAAGCTGGAAACTGCTGAATGAGTGCACACTGCCCTTACAAGGAGATGGAGGGAGAGCATTCTAGACAGGGGATTAGCAAAGGCGAAGTCCTAGGGCAGCTGGGTGGTTTAGTTGGTTAAGCAACTGCCTTCGGCTCAGGTCATGATCCTGGACTCCCAGGATTGAGTTCCATACAGAACCAGACTCTCTACTCAGTAGGCAGACTGCTTCTCCCCCTGGCCCTCCCCCTCTCATGCTCTCTTTCTCAAAAAACAAATAAAATCTTAAAAAAAAAAAGGCAAATCCCTAAAGTACAAAAGAACTCAATGTATTGAAGAAACAGAAGAGGTAGGAGAGGTCAGCAGAACTAGACATCAGAACCTCATTGGCAATGACAAGATCTTTGGATTTATTCTAATGGCATTGAGACGATATTAAGTTTTTAAATAAAGGTAGAACAATTTACACTGACATTTTTGAAAGATGACATTTAGATTGCAGCTACAGGTAGAATAGAAGGAAGAGATAAATTAAGAGATGATTTCTGAAATACTGGAGATGGATTTGAGAAAAGTAGAGGGATTTAGGGTATATTTGGAGGTAGAAACACAAAATACAACAAAATGTGGTAGACTGCAGATGGGAGGTGAGAGAGAAGAAATCTGAGATGACTCCTATTGTTTCTTGGTTGAGTAAACAAATAGATAAACATGTCCCTTACAGAGATGGTACTCTAGAAATAGGATCCACTTTAGGTGGAAAACAAGAGTTAAGTTTTGACTCATAAGACATCCAAGTGAAAATGTCCAATGAGAAGTTAACTGTACAAAAAGAGAGGTCAGGACTGTAAGTATACTCTTGGGACTCATTAGCATATAAAATGGCATTAAAAGCCAAAGAATGGATGAGATCTTTGAGGCTTAGGGAAAAATGTATATTGAATTAATGTATAAGGAATTGGTTTATTTATAACTTCAAACTTACCATCTAGGAACATCTTATATCTATTCATATATTCATACCTTTTATTCTATGAATAAAATTTTGCAGTGTGTGCTATGTAACTTTGTACCTTTCTTATCAATTTTATTCTGAAGTATTTTAACATTATAAAATGGAAGATTTCCACTGTTATTATTTGTGAATTACAAAACTGTGTAAGTTTTGAATTTTGTTGGATACTTATATTTTTTTACACTCATAATTAAGCCCGATAGGGTTTCTTCATACTTTCTTGGGCCATGAAGGTTGATAATCACATTCTATCCAAACAAAAAAGTGTTCTCATCTTTTCTAATGGTCACACTATTCATTACTCTTTTTTCTTTATTGTCCTAATTCTCTCTTCTAGAATGAATTAGAAATATTAGTTTAAATAGTATTCTTATTTTAAATGCAAGTTAAATTGTGATTTTTTTCAGTTGTGAAGTAGAACGTTGTTTTAAGATGCATATTTGCATGTGTGTGTTTGCATGTGTGTACACGCATAGGTGTATATGCATGTGTGTATGTAAATTTTTGTCATAAAGCCCTACGTGGTCATCAGGAATATTCTGTATTTTGTTGAAATTTTTAGTTAGTATTTTGATTTATTTCAGATTTTTACATCTATATTAATGATATATACATCTATATTAATGATGTATACATATATACACACAATATATATATGATATATACATCTATATTAATTAATATAATCTATATTTGGCTTTTGGATTTTTTTTGGTCAAGTTTTTATGTGAGAATCATGGTAGTTTTCTAAAATGTAAGGAAAAGGACTTAGGCATGCAGTGTTCTTTTTAATTTGCAGTATCTTTTTAAACTTTTTTATTCTTGCCATCTTTATTTAACTATTTCCTAGTATTGTTAACTAGACTAAGGGCCTTGAGAAAAGAAAATGTGTCTATGTTCACCACTACATACCCATTGTTAAGAACACATGGAACATGATAAGGGCTCAACAAATATTTGATGAGTGAATGAGCAGGTTTCTCTCAGTCTGGTCTCAGACCGAACACACATAGTTTGTTTCTCAGCCTGCTGGGATTTTTTTTTTTTGAATTTCTTCTTCCTTTATAGTCTACACAGGACTTTACAGCTTTTAAATTAATTCTTTTAATTCTTTTATCTTTTAATTCTTTTAGTTTTTAAAAATTCTTTTAATCTTTGAGTTAGATCCTATCATTCCTGTGCTCACAATCTTCTGCTGATTTCCCATCTAAGGCAGCGTAAAACCAGTGAACTCTGAATCACCGCTAAGGCTCCGTAATCTGAAATCTTGGCTTTTCTGTGGCCTCATTTATTTTTCTTTTCCTCGTCTATTCCAGTCCAGCTACCTGGCTCTCCTTGGTTGTTTCTGAACACACCAAGTACATTCCCACCTCAAGGGATTTACTTGCTGTCCCCACCCTGCTCAGGACACATGACTCACCCCCTTACCTCCTCCATATCTTTGCCTGAATGCCATATTACCAAGGAGTCTTCCCTGATCAGCCTATACAAATACCCATGTAAAACCTCCCTGCCCTTTTTCCTTCCCTGCTTTGCTTTTTCCTCTGTGTTCATCACCATTACCATTTGCAGTACTCTACATTTGTTGTTAATTGTCTTATTTTGTGTCAGCCCCTAGAAGAGTATTAGCTTTTCAATGACAGGAATTTTAGTCTTTATTATTTATAGCTGGACCGCATATAGCCAGTAACGATGCTTGGCACAGAGTTGGTGCTTAATAAGAAATGATGGAATGAATAAATTATCTGCTCTCTTTCCTTGGAAACTGGAGCTAACAGTATCTATCCTGCAGCTTTCCTGTGTGCATCAGTGACAGTGCATAGAAAGCTGCTAGCTTGGCACATAATAGTTGCTTAGGAAATTATTAAACTTTTTAAAGTAAGGTATAAATCTAGAACACACCCTGCTTTCCAAACATTTATGGAGAGATAACCTGTTATGTATAAGGTAACAGATGTGCAGGATGTAAAAGTAGAGAAGGTACTGTCTTTATTCTTACAGATGCAACCAGATAAATATGGGGACTATTTTGCATGCTCAGTACTCCAAATTCTTTCAGGAATCATAATTAAATTCCTAGAGTGACTCTAAATATCTCAAGGGCTGAAAGGAAGCCTTTTCAATAACAAATAGGATATTCACTTATAAATTTCTCCCCTGCAAAAATGCTTTTAAACATTAGAATAATGCATATTTCTTTCTCTAAATCATATTCTTTTCTAGGAATCTGCACATCTCTAGAAGGCATAGATCATGAACTTGCAGACTTCTGATGATCCAAAGGTCCAAACCTCTTCCTCTATATATGCTACTTATAATACTCACATCTCTATACAATCAGTATATATGTACCTCTATATCTACTTATGTACAAACATTGAGATATAACTACTTTTATTATGAAACATTAGAAGTCTACAAAACAACATAGAAAAAATATAATGAGCCCACCAGTATAACTTGGAACTGACTTTTATCTAACTTTAACATTTGATATCTGTTTGACTCAAAAATGTTTCCTAATAGAGTAAATATCACAGATGTTATTCAATACCCCCCTTCTATTCTCCCTTCTTTTTCTCACCATAGATAATCCTGAATTTGTTATTTTTCACTATTGCAACTTTTTTTTTTTAACTTTTATGACTACTAAATCCTGGATATAAATCATAGATATGGCTTCCTTAACAATCAGATTCATATTAAAACAAAACAATACAAAACAAAAATAGAATTAAAATTCTATTTAAAATTCTATTTCATTTAAAATTCTTGATGTCTACATGCTCTTGAAAAATCAGGACACCTGGCCAGTCTTTTGGATTGGCCATGTTTCTGGATCAGGCAGCCAGCTGGAACTGGGAGATAGCCTGTCCTCATCAGCACAGTTGTATTTAATGTCTACTAAGGGGCTTCATGCCTATTTCTTTCATTTATATTTATCAGGGCTCTGTAGATATTTGCATTTGTAATTTCTGTTCTCCGCACTTCAACCCATTCAAAATAGTTTCCTTCTTATTTATCTTCTGCTTTATTTCTATGTCAATTTATCTTGTTGTGTGTTTCTGCTTTGAATTTTTGTTTAAAAGATGGAAGCAAAATGTGTTCTTTCCATTTCACATTGTCACCAGTGACTAGTTGACCTAACTTCACAAGAGGTGGGCCTATTTTCCCACATTTTTTTTTTTTTTTTGAGTTGAATGCAATGAGTAATAACTCTTTCCCTTAGCATTTCTTTTTTAATGGAACTGTTGTCATTTGAAGTTAGAGTCTACACTCCCTTTGTCATCTCTTGAAATTTCCCTTTTAAATTATTACACTAAATCCTCAAGCATTATAATCCCATATAATCTGTACTTTGTTAATCTGGTATATATTTTATTCCATCTTTGTCATCAAAAGGAACTCTGAAGCCAGGATTGGTTAATGAGTTAAGGGAAAAATGCATGATTTCATACTGCCAGGCCTTTGTGGAGAAAATTAAGTCCAATAACAAATAATTATATATTTTAATTATTCGTTTTACTTTGAGAATAGTTAATGAACATCTGGGAAAGTACAATACTCTTAATTTATGATAATGTCAGTTATAAATGCTACACACTTTATTGAATACTAAGGACAGATAAATGGAAGGTTTGGAAAAAATATCCACATGTGCATTTTCCTAATACACCGTACCTGCAACATTTCCTTTCTAGAGCATCAGACTATCCTAGACAAATGTATTTATTTGGCAGCAAACCAAAAAATCACTCTGCTGATTTTATGCCCTTGTAGAGCTGTATACAGGTTCTTTTCAGCTTCACAGTTCAATGACAGCAGTCACAAATTCTCAAATACTCATCATGGCCATGGAAAATAGTATACCACATTGTGATTTTCACATTGCTTCGAAAAGCAAGTACATTCCTGATTCAGTCACTAGGTCCTCGTGTGCAAATTTTTAATTTTTTGCTTTCACAATTTTAGTTTTAGGTAACCTTTGCTGGGTAGAATTGCATAATTTTTCATTAGCTTTTACTGGAAACACAGAAAGAAAAAGAATGAATTACATAAATAAAATAGAAAAATAAGAAAACATACAAAGGTGATTTTAGATTCTCTTTAGTTTCTTTGGAAAAAGGAGGACTTAATTCCACTAAGTATTCTTGGTGACATTACATGTTGTCTCTCTGCTCTTCATGAGGAGATAGAGCCCTTAGCAGCAGACTTGTCTGACAGCATAAATGCCTCTGTCGAGGTAGTTTTGCTTCCTGTCCTGAAATATTTTCTAAAAATTCTACGGTTGAATGAAAAAAAAAAAAGAGTGCCTTTTAGAATTATAAACCAAAATGTGACTTCTGTCAAGAATTGAGGGCTATCTTGCTTTGTGTTATAGAGCAAATTGATGTGGTCCAGAATATATGTCACTCCATGCAAATTGTGGGCATATAAAACATAGAATACACATTTTAGTAAAGTTATGCTACTTTCATTATTGCGCTAATTGTATGGCATTACAGGGACATAGAGAGTAAGACTAAAAATTAAAAACTAAATGCACCCCCAAAGGAAAGAGACACACCAACTTTGTTTTAAAAGAAATGGTATTTATTAAGAAATTATATGCTGAGTTCTCCTACAGTCTGTGAAGATGGTTTCTTCCATTTCCACAGCACATGACAACGGCAAAGAGCATCTGGAAAATACTTGCAATGCTTGGGAATGGAGCGATCCTAGTAACAGGAGATGAAATGAAGTGATATACGCACTATTTAAACTTTCAGAACCAAAGACAAGACAATCTTTTCCTTGCCAATATAGTTTTCAGCTGTATCGGCACTAAAATCTGTCCATGGGATCTCCTACCCAGAATGAAGGATTAGGTAAGGACTGGATCATGTCAGTTGAGTAGAGAATGCTCAATTTAATCACAGGTCAAAGCAACAGAGTCCTTTAGCTATGGAATCACAACTGAAGTATCTGCATTCTTTATTAATAAAAATGGTGCTTATGGGGGGGCAGGAATATAACATTTTCAAGTATTTTATCATTATGATCTGAAGTACTTTAAACTATAAATTAAAAATAAATTATAAAAACTAGCTTACGATGTATCTTTTCTTACATGACATTGTTGGAGATAAGCTTTAAACATAGAATTGCAATATCACCTGACTTTATATATGATCAACAGTAAAACATGCTAATCATAAAAATAGCTTTTACAAATATACATTTGTATACAGTGTCTCCCTTACCATTCATAAATGTCCTTTCACATTTTAAGACTTTTAAGACTTAAAAAAACACAACATAATTAGCAAAGGGGAAAACACATTTACAATCTAAACCATAAAAACTTGACAATCATATAGCTTAAAACATAGAAGAAATGGAATTTCTAAAATTGAACAATACTGTCCATTTCATTTATTTGGGTATTTTTTTTTTTAAATAAATTGAACCAAAGATGCTGCTCTCCAGTAAGAAACCTCCTTTCACATTTCTGGGGGGTGTCACAGTTTCTCTTTTCTGCTTTTGTGGCATCATTCATTACTTTAAATCACTTTATCTGTAGAAACTGAGAAAAGAAAAAAAAGTATTTTAAAATATTGAGATTTAGGTTTCATTGCTCATAACATGCATATATGTAAGTTGGATTTAAGTTAGAATTCAGGCTGAATCAGGAGATGATTAGAAAAGAACTAAATCTTTAAGAAAAATCCTTTTGAGAACTTTTGAGTTCCTTTTAGATCCTTAAGAAAAATCCCTTAGATCCTTTGTCTTAGAGCCTTTGTTGTAGACAATGCTAAAATTATTTACACTTATAGTATGCTGTAATTTAAAAAAATCCAGTCCATTTATTGCCGGAGATCAGCAATTGTTTTGACCAAGAGCTCTTGTCCAAGTCAGAGGAGAAACACTTGAAGCTCTAAGCTAGGGATTTGGGTTGCTTTTGAATTTTTGTGGCTCCTTAGGAGAGTGACCATGGGATATTTTTCCCCTGTAAGAGTCTTTGAACGGTGCAGTCCTAAGCCTAATGTACCTGGGATAGGAGAAAAAGCAGTACAGATCTCTGATCTGAGTTATGTATCCTTGGTTATAAAAAAGAAAGCTAGATGTGAGGCACCTGGGTGGCTCGGTGGTGAAGCCACTGCTTACAGGTCACACATATGTGTATTTCTAAAAATGAAAATGTTACTCAAATGTGTTCTTCATGCAGTTGCAAGAAGTGTTCATGTACATAGAGTCAATTAATCTTCAAAGCACAAAGTTTTGAACTTACAGTACAAAGCAGGCATGCCCAGGGTTGTGTAGTATAAAGGAAGTTTTATACATTCCCTGTATGCACGTACCCAAAATGATGCATTACCGACGTGAAAATGAAAACCTTAGTAAATACAATTAATTGTACTTGTAGAAGGGTGCAGACATGTGAACACAAGATATAATGAGTTTGGGTTTGAATTGATAACACTTGTATGCAGGGAGGAACTAAAGCTTTTTCTTTATATGATTGCAGTCACCCTCTTCCCTGCAAGGCCTTCATTGATCGCTCTTATTACAGAAGGAACATGCTTAAACTGCTGCAGCAGCTGTGTACATACAGTTTACTAATTATTGTGTTTCTTCAGGTTAAATTATGGAGGATGACATTAATTTAGTATATTCTTACACCATCCTCAAAAGAAGTAATGAATGGTTGTTTAGCAACTATCTATTTTAAGAAGAAAAAAATGGCCTGCAGATTTTTTTGTGCATATTCCATTATCCCTGGTATGATTTTTCTTTACCCCTCTCTTTGCTCCTTGATTGTAAATGATTACATAAAAATAATTATCCTGGGAAGAAGAAAAGGAGGTTTGAAAATAATTTATTGAAGTCTTACTTCCTTGCCATAAAGCTTCAAAGCATTTGTCTGTTCCTAGTACTAAACAAAAGCTTCATTAACTTTGCATTGTGAAGTTGGTGTTATTAACCATATGGATACAAGTAATGAATATAATTCTCCTTATCTAAAAACAATGGCAAAATATATTCACTATGCTTTCCATAGATCTTCTCGTCCGAGAAAAGGATTGCTTTTGCTTCTAAAGGCACAGGAGAAAGGGGACAACTATGACATTCTTGTTGCCTTTTTTCTCAAGAATGACAGTCATTTAAGGAGCTGATTGGTTTACTATAATGTGAAACTAATTGTGCTTTCCTTCCCTTGAATAGTGGGTAATTTATCTAGTGGCTATATGGGAGCCTGGATGCTTTTAAAACAAATTATCCTGATGATGAATGCTTTTCCAACTCTCAATCTCTCCCATTTCTGAAAAACAACAAAAAGCCACTCAGATGGGCCTGGATTGTACTGAACCAAGCAATTTACTTCTCCTTGACAACGGTAAAAAGGATAGTCTTAATCTAAGAGAAAGCACATTTAATTTTAAACCTCATGAATTCATACACACACACACACACACACATATACATACATACACATACACACGCATATATGTAAGATTGATTTACAACATTATATTAGTTTCAGGTGTACAACATAATAATATACTACAGGGTGATCACCACAATGAATCTAGTTACCATCCGTCACCACACAATTGACCCCCTTCAGCCTTTTTGCCCCCAAGACTCCTTTCCCCCTCTCTAACCACCAATCTATTTTCTGTATCTATGAGCTGTGTTTTATTTCTTTCTTGTTTTTTATATTCCAAATATAAGTGAGATCACGTGCATGGTATTTGTCTTTCTCTGTCTTATTTCACTTAGCATAATACCTTCAAGGTACACACACTCATGTTGTTGCAAATGGCAAGATTTCCTTCTTTTTTTATGGCTCAATAGCATTGGGTATATCTATATCTATATCTATAGATCTAGATCTAGATCTAAATTTAGATCTAGATCTATAGATATAGATATAAGGTTGTTTCCATTCTTAGCTATTGTAAATAATGCTGCAATGAACATAGGGGAGCCTATAGCTTCCTGAATTAGTGCTTTCATTTTCTTCAGATAAATACCTAGAAGTGGTGTAGCTGGATCACATGGTAATTCTATTTTTAATTTTTTGAGGAACCTGCAGGTTGTTTTCCACAATGGCTGCACCAATTTATGTCCCTACAAACAGTGCACAAAGCTTCCCTTCCTCTACGTCCTCTCCAACACTTGTTCTTTTTCTTTCTGATAATAGCTGTTCTAACAGGTGTGAGGTTATATCTCATGAGGTTCTTATTTGCATTTCCCTGATAATTAGTGATGTTGAAGATCTTTTTATAGGTATAGCAATATGTGGAATAAATACACTTTATTAACAGCTCTACAGAAATCATATTTTTAAAGATATCTTCTGACTTTTTAAAAAGATTTCATGTATTTATTTGAGAGAGAAGAGTGACGAGCAAGAGAGAGCAAGCACGAGCTGGGGAGGAGCAGAGGGAGAGGGAGAAGCAGACTCCGAGCTGAGCAAGGAGCCAGATGCAGGGCTCCATTTCGAGACCCCGGTATCATGACCTGAACCTAAGGCAGACACTTAAGCGACTGAGCCACCCAGGTGCCCCAGTCTTCTGACTTTTTTAATATCAGAAATGCTTCTTCCTTTTTTTTTTTTTTCTAATTGAGATTTTTAAAAAAAGATTTCATGTATTTATTTGACAGAGAGAGACACAGTGAGAGAGGGAGCACAAGCAGATGGAGTGAGAGAGGGAGAAGCAGGCCTCCCACTGAGCAGGGAGCCCAATGTCATGCGGGGCTGAATCTCAGGACCTGGGATCATGACCTGAGTGAAGGCAGACACTTAAGGACTGAGCCACCCTCTAACTGGAATTTATAACTAATAACTAATTAAAGAAATATAGATAACCTACATTGTTAGATAATACCTATAAAAGCAAAAAAAAAAAAGGTGAAAGAAAATATGTGGAAAACATAGGCTATATAACATTTTACAGAAAGTCAGAGTTTTTGACAGAAATGATGCATATTTGCTGCCATCACTGCTCATGTTTATTGAGTAACTGTTCAGCCATTCACTTTTTATAGACAATGCGACTACATGTGGCTTTTACAAATCCTCTATTACAAATGAGATACAATTCAATTCAAATTTCTAAATAACACAAACAGATTCATGGCTGCTACTGTTCATTGTAAGTTAAACTTGCCTTCTATTAATAAGCTCTTGGGACCAAAATTACATTATACTTTAAGACTAAAAGAATCATATCACAAAAACCATAAATGGTACAAAAACTTAGATGGCTACTAACTCTCTGAGATGGCTACAAGTGGAGGAAACTGCTCCATTATGTGGTTCTTAGGGGCTTAATAGTCTCCATTCCTGAGTTGATGGTCATTTAGGATGTAGGGAATTTGGGCATACAGGAAACACAGACAAAGACAAACATGTAGTAGTCCATCAGAAACTTGGAAATAAGACAAGCAGTCTGCCTCTGAGATTTTTACTCTAAAATCAAGACTTCAATGATGATGGTAGAGAATATGCACAATGTCACTAAAGAGAGGCAGAAAGTTTCTAGGTCTTTGGGTCTTCACTAGAATGTAACTGAAACTTAATAAATCTGCCAAAGAAAAGTGTTGATCTACAAGAGACTTGTTTGACAATGCAAGTACAGAAAAATAGGAGTCTTGAGGTCACCATCTTGGGGGTTTTGGGACTGAAGCTTGCATAGTGCTCCATGCTCAGCATGCAGTCTGCTTGTCTCTCTCCTTCCTGCTCTGTCCCTTCCCTTTCTTTTTCACTCTCTCAAAATTAATAAGTAAAATCTTAAAAAAAAAAAAAAAAAAAAGAAAGAAAAAAGAATCTTGGAGGGTAACTCAATTGTTCCCATTCAGGAGAATGTGTTCTCCACAGGATAAGGCATCCAAATCCTAGAAGAGAACCAACCAGGCCTGTGATGACATGACACATTGGTCAATATCAGAACATTCAATCAATTCTTCACAGGAAAAACTTCTGATTATAATTCTTAACAGTTTGACTTTGGGAAGAGAATGCTCAGGCCATAGGCACAAGACTGAACTTCCTTTCAAGGATAGGTCCCGCTATAAATTCATAAACAGATCTTCTGATAATACCAGATTATTATTTTGCATTTGTCTGAGATATTGTTCTACGCACAGTGTGCTGACAGATAAGTTCTGTGAGCCTATGAGGTTACAGATCCTTGTGGCTCTGCCTTGCTGGCTGTCTCTCGTGGCTTCTCAGTACTTGCCATGTATATCAAAGTCTTTCATAGAGGCAATATTTATAAAGCTACATGTCAAGCTTCTCAGTACTTGCCATGTATATCAAAGTCTTTCATAGAGGCAATATTTATAAAGCTACATGTCAAGAAATATAGAACGTCATTGAATTTGAGCAATAAGTGATCAGGAATTACCTAACCCTCTCCTGTTATAATAGGCGAAGATACGAAGGCCCAGACAGTTTGAAAGACATGCTCAGGTATTTGGTGGAAACCCTAACTAGACCCAGAATCTTGACTGCGATCAATAATTTTTTCCATTACATGTTTGGTTCTCAAACTTTAGTGAACCTCATAATTACTGAGTGGCCACAGTAAATCATAGTAAATCAGATTACTAAATTTCTGATATACCTTGTATCTCTTCAAGGTTCATATGTTGAAATCTTAACCCCCAATGTGAGGAGGTAGGGTTTTGGGAAGGAGATTCATGAGGCCAGAACCCTCGAATGTGATCAGTGTCCTTTAAAAGGGGTCCCAGAGAGCTCCCTGAGTTCTTCCACCATATGCGGATGCAACAAAAGACTGCTGTTTATAAACTAAGAAATAGGCTCTCAGCAGACAACTAATGCTGCCATGATTTTGGACCTCCCAGCTGCCAGAACTCAGAAATAAATGTTTATTGCTTATACATTGTCTAGCCTGTAGTTTTTTGTTATAGCAGTCCAAATGCATGAAGACAACTAGGTGTGGATTGAGGTCCAGGAAGCTGCATTTCTGATAAGTTCCTGAGTGATGCTGATGTGGGCATCCCACTCTTGAAGACCGATGTTACTCCACCATTGAGCAGCAGTCTTCTGTGAGTGGGTCGCCTGCAGTCCTACATGTCTTGCTGAGTGTGCTAACATCACAAAACTCTGTTTCTTTCCCAAGGCCACTTCTTAGAATTATTTATTTGGCTAGCAATCCTGACAAGTAAGGTAACTTCTCTGGAATGTACCACATGGTTCTGCAATACATCTTGTCTGGAAAAAGACAGGCTTGTTTACTCCTTCCTAGAAAGCTGGATTCTATACACTCCAGATTGCTCTCCTGTAGGGCACTGCCTGGCATGCAGGCTTCATCTGGCCCTCTATCTTGGACTTAGATCTTGAATTTGGAAAACCAGGTCACCTATCCAGATACTCATATGTTTTTTGCCATGAGTAGCAAAATCTTTTGTCTTAGGAGTCTCCTGTCTTCTATCAGCATCCATGGAACTATGGATGTTTAACTTATTGGCTTGAGTAGTTATTTTGGTAAGCTTTATCCTGCTTCAGTTCTCCTATATACCATCAAACTTACTTAAGTTGGGTCAATTCTTGATTAACTATAGGGGCACTTGGCAAGGCATGGCTCCACTGGCAAACTGTCGTCAGGATATCCACACTTCTTTTCTGTCTCCATAACACCTCCTCTCTCCTTACTTATTATTATTATTATTATTATTATTATTATTATTATTATTGCTTCTAATTCCCAACAGTTGTTTTATAATTCACACCCATTACTGTACCCAATAATTCCCATGTTTTTATCCCATTCCCCATCTGTCTCCCAATGTTCAAGAGATAAGTATGACTAAAAGACAAAAATGGTCTTATTATATTATAGTGGATCACAAGTTTTCAAATTGGTGGCCTCTGCTATTCGATAACCAAATGAAAAGATGAAAAGACTGGAAAAATCAGTCATTTATTATACTACAATAGACTTAAGTTACTGCATGAGTAATGTTAAGATGTTTTATTTCCTCTCCTAAAACTGAAGGAAAATATAATACAGTATTATAAAACCAGCATAAAAATAGAAGAAAAAAATTAATGTTAAAGTAATTTAGTTTTATGTACCAAGACCAAATATACTATGCCCCTATAAATATTATAAAAATGATTTCCAAGCTTTTGCATTATTCCTATTTTTGTTTAATTAATGGGATTTATTTATAGACACAGTTTTGATATTGAAGTGAAAATAGTGTGATAACTAATGTAAAAGTACAATTAAAAATACCATGGGTGTTTGTTTTGGTACATGACTTACCATATGTGATTTTTAAAAACTTCCTCTTCAGAGTTAATGACATCATTTCCTATAACTAATTATAGCTCTTTCTAACAAGGACATTAGTGCAGTAACAGTTTTTAACATCTACACAAAAAGAACATTTGTGTTTCTGGAGTATGTTTCATTTAACTAAAATCACACATAAAATGCAAGTAAGGCAAATAGTATGTTGTATCTTGGATTCATTATAGGAATAATTTGTTTAGTGTAGTAGGATGCAATGATGTTAGGAGATGTGCATTGTCTTATCCATTCTGGCTCTGAACCATCAGAGAAGCAGACTAGCAGAATGGCTAATGAAGCTGGTGACCTGGGATTATAGAGTGATTGTATCCAACCTCCTAACCAGAGCAGCAGTGCCTTCATGGTAATCATGGCTGATTATTATGTACACTTTGGCTTGATTATCTTAAGGGATACAGAACTGTTTACCTCATAAAGCATCTTGCTCCGTCTGTAGGAAACCATAGAAAAGAATTCGCTGCCTTGAATCTAAATCTGCCAAATGGCTGGATTATATATTGACTCAAAACCTGGAGAGTGTGGTGACAAACCAGGAAGGTAGGCAGAATTTGTGTGTTATGAAGTACTAGGAAGGCTGCATCTATAGGGTACGGATTCAAGTCAGATATCCTAAGAAGGCAGGAGAGAGGAAGGCAGAGATCTACTGTAGGGAGAAATGGATTGATATTAGAACTTTAAAGCAGATTAACTGAAGAATCAGACTTTCTGGTTTTGTTTATTTATTCATTTAATTTTGGGAACCCTGTTTGTTCCCAGGACGAAAGGAGGATTCAGTTAGTAGAAAAAGCCTAGAGCAACTGTAATAAGTTTACAGCTAGAGAAACAAGAAGGCTGTCTTAGAGTCTGAGGCATCTGCATGACTTAGCTGAGGCTTCCTTAATTCATTCTACACAGAGATTGGGTTTGGGTTATTCTTAGACTCTGGGACCGGGCTAAGTGTGTGGGCATGGACCACAAATCGTCATAATAACTCTTTTTTTTTTTTTTTTGTCATAATAACTCTTATTTGTGTAATGTTTAGAAGCTTATGAAACACTTTAAATGTATGGTCTTCTTGTTTGATTTTCTTTATAAACCAGTGAGATATGTTGTTGGGTGAGAATCATCCTTGTATTATCCATTAATGCTTGCATCAGAGAGTTAGTGTCTTGCTAAATCAAAGCCAGGCTGCTTTTTTTTTTTTTCTTTCTTTCTTTCTTTTTCTTTCTTTTTTTTTTTTTTTAAATAAGGCCAGTGCATTCTATTCTGCCCAGTTGTGGGAAGACAGTAGGGAAGCAGACTGGGTACATCATCAGTTTTAGTACTGGTGATCTCAACTGGGATATGAAAATACACTGGTGTCCTGATGATGAGAGGGAGAAAAGAGACAGAATTATTGGGAAGGTACCAGGATTTGCACATAACTTACTATCTGCCTTTCTTTGATTTACAGCAGATTTGCCTGGATTTTTCTTTTTTTAAAGTTCCAGCTTGAACTAATTTAAAAACCATTTTAATTAAAAATTTTCTTTAGTCATCTGTCCAAAGGAGAACTTTTGCGTTATAAAAATACATTTGATTAAGAAAAAACAACATTTACTTTACAATAAAGTTACCTAATGTGGGTTACATAATTTTATTTAAAACATCTGTGTAAAAATTTAGTTAATACTAAAAAAAAAAAAAGTTAATCTCATTGCTAAATTATATGTTTTACCAGAACTTGGATGCTCTGTTACACATACATCAACACATTAACATTTTTCTGATTTTTTTCACAAACTATTCTATGATACTTTCTGAAAATAATTATGATTGTGTTTTGAGTGTTCTGGCCTCACTGATAATTACATTTGACTAGCTGAATTGATAAATTATAGCAATTTTATTTGGCACATAACTTGTGTTTGATCATGCATCGATTTCTGACTTCTCATGCTAATTATATAGTGTCTAGCAACCATTACTGATTCCCAATGCTGGAAATGATAATGACAAGTTTAGGATAATACTCCAAATTACATAAGTTAATTCCAGTGCTAGAAGCCAAATGCTGATTAATGCTGAGATTATTATGGACTTTGAAATTTCACACATTTTGCTGCTTTCTGTAGTTCTTTTAGTAATTAGTTTTGGCACCACAAGAAGAAATATTTAAAATCATTTCATGTCTAAAAATGTCATTTCATATCTAAAAATGTGATTTAAAATTGATTGATTTAGACGTATAATTTAAAAAGTCCTTGGAAATTGTATAGTTAATTCATGATCTTTCAAATAGCTGAAGCACAGGCTGTCATGGTTATTTAACAATTCTCATTTAATTAAATTTACTATATACATCAAAGTATTGACTATAAAAATAACTTCAACTTTAGAATTGAGTAAAATTAATCTGAGGGATCAAGTGATATAGTAAAGTGATGGCATACTTATACTATTATTCTATTCATAAACTCTTGTTTTCTTATCATATTTGAGAAATATATGAGAAATTTCAAAAAAAGAAATCTTAAGGCTTACAGTTTTGGAATAGTTCCTAGTAATTAATACTATTATTAAAATATTCTTAGCACTCAAATTAAGCAGGATATAATAGAATCCTGGATGACTCAGAAGGGATTTCAGAGTTTTGTAGTCACTACTATCACGATTATGAAAAACCCCCGAATTGTAACATAGATAGAAGGAATTAGAAATTGGAAGTTTATCCGTTTCATGTGTGACAGATTATGTCAAATCCTCTGTAGGTTACTTTTTTGAAATAGGTTTCAGATATCAGTTCACTTATCTGTGTTTTCCTTTTTTTTTTTTTTATTATAAGAGAACACAGAATTGAGGAACAATGTCAGTTATATGGTTCTGTATGGATCAAGATAAATAAGGGCTGGGAGCATTCACTTAAAAAAATTGATGTAGTAATACAACGTAGGAGGGATTCGCTCCTATATATCTATGAGCAAATCTTCCCCAAATCAAACTTTTTATTTGAAGTGGCTTTTCCTTTATAATTAAATTTCTCTAGTAAGTCACATTTTATAGACCTGAACAGAATGCTACAACATTATCTGTTCATCAGATGTGACTGTGATAATGCCCAGAAGTTTCCTGATCACTACACTTTGTTGTGCGCTAAAGAGGAAAGGCCCCGTGTCTGCCCGGTTTTCTGTTCTTTCACCTACACCAGGCGCTTTTTGCTGAGGAAACATGGAATGGAATTACTTGACACATAAATGTATCTTTCATCTGCAGTGTACATCTGAAGCTATAAGTTATTTCTGTAGCATTATACAAACAGTCATCTTAACAAAGAGAAGTCCGAGACACAAGGAAAGAAAGTCATTTCCCCAGGGTCTTAATGGAGTTGTAAGATAAACCCACCCCCCGCCTGGGGGTGCCTGAGTGGCTCAGTGGGTTAAAGCCTCTGCCTTCAGCTCAGGTCATGATCCCAGGTCCTGGGTTTCAGTCGAGAGTTGGGCTCTCTGCTCGGCAGGGAGCCTGCTTCCTCCTCTCTCTCTGCCTGCCTCTCTCCCTACTTGTGATCTCTGTCTGTCAAATAAATAAATTTTTAAAAATCTTAAAAAAAAAAAAAGATAAATCCACCCCCACATCACATTATTCTTCTCTTACACGAGGCTCACATTAAATAGATACTTGATTTGAAATAAACATCACAGAACGGATGCCGTATGTCTGAAGGTAGGCAACAACATGCTGTCCCCACAAACCTGCCTCTAAACACTTGGGTTGTGGGTGAGAAGTACTGGGAAAATAATGTCCAGCTGAAGTTTTTGGCAGAATGTTTCCACTGTCTTTGTTTCTTTGTTTAGGTCATAGGAACTGCATTTTGACCAGTGGGGTTTTGGTAGGTGAGTGCTGGGAAGCCGATGGGGCAGGCACCTATGACACTATTTTAGAAATCTCTATTTTGCTGAGATAAATATAGGTATGGGAAGAGCACAGAGAATTGATTTCTGAGTCAGAAAGAACTGTTTTACTTGTATATGTGCAGGCAGCTGTAATAAATTTTAAATAAACTTTATTAATTTTTTAGGGGGCGATGGACAATGATATTTTGTCACTAGATTTATATATCTTTTTTTCCCCTCATTGATTGAACCCATTTGGGATACGAAAAAAAAAACAAACAAACCAATTTTATCACTTTGCCGTAAGAAAATACCATACCTCATGTAGAAAAAAAAAATCAATTAAATGGCTGAACTTTTCCAACTTAATTTACTTACAGGTATAGTTATTCAATTTATGTTTATAGGGATGGTTTCAGTAAAAATGTCCTTGCATGCATATGGAGATCAACTGTGTGCACAAGTATTAGAAAACAAAATGTATTTTGAATTTTGATATCACTTAAAATTCTGGGTAAAAGTTAAAAATAATTGGCCCTGGTTTCACAGTTATTAACTTTTCATGTGAATATTATGAGATTTCAAGCTATTTAAATTCATATGAATATTATTTTCCTTAGCGTAAAGGTTAAGAACAATTTTTAAAAACAGATGACATTAAATGTTTTTTACAGGAACAAAAATTGTCCTCTTTAGTACATGGATACATTTCAGAGGAATGAGGTACAGTTTAGGTACCGAACACTATAGGCTATGTATGTGATTAAAAAAGAGCATTTTCAAATCATCATTAGACAAATCATTTCTTTGTGTGTGTGTAGAGAATACTTAATTCATATATACATTACTTTATAACCTTCAACCTTTAACCCTTCAAATTAGGGAAGGTAACAGATTTTTTTTTGTCTTGAGATATGAAAGCTATCTTATTATTTGTAGTAATACATGACACCTATCACCGTATTTAATTGTGAAATGTTTGTGTGACTAATTATGTTTTAGGGAACCCCCGCTAGTAATCAGAAAATTTCTTTTAAGCTGTTAACTTCTTCCAGCCTATGGTTTTACAAGTTCAGCAAAAAAAGGAGAAAGATAGATCTTCCTCTGATAGTCATGGTTTTCGTTATCTCCAGTATCTATTTGATTAAAAAATTCTTTCTTTAAATGATTTTTATTTTTTTAATTCTTCTTTACACCCAACATGGGGCTTGAACTTACAACCCAGAGATCAAGTGTCACAGGCTCCATGGGCTGGGCCAGCCAGGCGCCCCTTATTAAAAAATTCTTATTAAAAGCACAGCATAAGGAATACAGTTGTTGGTATTTTATGAGCGGTGCATGGTGACAGAGGGTAGATACGCTAGTGGTGAGCATAGTAAAATGTAGAAACTCGTCCAACCACTACTGCGTACACCTGAAACTTCTATGTCAGCCATACTCAAAACCAATTAAATCCTTATTTGTCTACTGGTAAATACAAATAGAACTCTGCCTTACTCAAAATTTATGTACCTGGGGTGCCTGGGGGCTCAGTGGGTTAAAGCTTCTGCCTTTGGCTCAGGTCATGATCGCAGAGTCCTCCTCTCTGCCTGCCTCTCTGCCTACTTGTGATTTCTGTCTGTCCAATAAATAAATAAACAAAATCTTGGAAAAAAAAAAAAGAGTTTATGTATCTAATTTCATGTAACATTGTGCTTCATGTTTGATTGCAATTTCAAGTGTCACCAAAAATGTTTTTCTCTTGATCCAAAGCACCATGTTCAAGCATGTGCTAAGGGAGCATATTACGTTATGTGGCCTGCATGCCTTCCTACCTCAACATCGTTTCCTAGTGTGCACGTGCTTTTCTGTACCTTATTTTGTTATCAAAGCTTAGCTAGCTATTGGCTGAAACAACAACAACAACAACAACAACAACAGCAACAACACAAAACCTCTGGATGTGTGATTCTCTGGTTAAAATGGGAAGCTAATAACTATGAATTCGTTGTTAAAAAGAACACCAAACTGAAACTTTCTCCTTAATATACCTGGTTTCTTTCAATGGTTTTGTCACTGTTTTTTTCTCAACAATCAAATTTTTATGCTTGACTTACTTGGCTAAGTATTAACATGTACTGAAGGCTTACTACACACCAAGCACTCTTTGGAGTACTTTAAATGTTTTATTCCATTTCTTATTCACACCAACACCATGAGGAAAGAGCCATTATTATTATTCTCATTTTACAGATAAGAAAACTGAGGCACAGAGAAATAAGTCACTTGCTCAAGTTACATAGTTTTTCATATAAGGCGATACTAACCCAGGGCTTTATCTATACTGGCTTTACTCCTTAGCTCTGTGTTATATAAATATCTTCTACTTTGTTTAAGGCAATTTAGATCATGCTTAAGTTTTCAACATCATTTTTCATGGAATAGTTACACTGTTATATTTTAGCAGCTAATGCTTAACTACTTTTATGCTATACACAGAATATTTATGAAAAATTAAACATATATTTCAATATTTCTGGGTAATTTTTTCTCATTCCCTTTAGACATAGTCTATGATATCAGCTAAGAACGTTGAACTCTTGCCTTATGTCTGCTGAAAATAACAGTGACAGTAACAGGCCTCTGAAGAAAATATTTATCCTACTATCCCAGGAGCAGGAGGGATAAGAGGCCAGCAGCTTCTCTCTCAACAATCAATCTATTCTGTAAAACCAAATGTGTATAAAATATGCATGTCCATATCCTTTTCGTTTTACCGTAAACTCTTCCTATGAAAAATGAGACAGTCTGAGAAGGCAATGTCCTATTTGGATGGACATCATTTGGATTTTTTAAAAGCACATGGCAGACAGCAACAAGGTGAGGGCTTTCTAGGTACCAGTGGTGGGTAGGGACCCAGAGGGCTACCTCCCTCTTGAGAGTCTCAGGGATCTGGAAATAACAGCACATGAAAATGTTTTCATTTTGATCAATTCTGAGGCATCTAATTCTGTAAAGTTCAGAGTACTTTTCCAATGTAACCTCACAAGTCAGTTTGTATGTGGAGTTTCTGCCAACTTTAAGCAGAAAATTGTGCAAAGCACAGGACTGCGGGAGGGTGACAGCCAATCAGGATGTCATCAGAGTTATTTCATCAAGCGTGAGGAGCAGGTCAGCAGGACTGAGCTCCATGTTCCCAGGGAGGTGAACAAAACTGCTAACGGCACCCAACATACTGTTAGGTGGGAAGACACGTTAAAAACATTGACTCATAGAGTGAGAAAATTACCCTTCTCAGTGTTCTTCCAGTTTTCTGATTGCATTAAAGAGAAAGTTTCTGCTGGTGCTAATTCTGACATTTCTCTAGTACTGTCTTTTTTTGAAAAGGAGAGAGATAGAGATAGAGGTACAAAGACTGAGAGAGAGATTGATTGTGAGAAGAAGGAGTACAAGGTTTTCTGTCATAATGAAAGTACTAAGCTAAATTTAAAAAGAAATGTTTTGTCTTTTCATGCTATTTTTCTTAAAATACCTCCTCCTTACGGGAAGGGATACTTGGTTTTTCATTTTTTGGAATGAACTGAGGTTTAGTTTTAAAGATACATTTACTTTAAATAAAAAAAAAAAAGTCAACTTAATTTTTAAAAGTAAGTTAAAGGGCGCCTGGGTGGCTCAGTGGGTTAAGCCGCTGCCTTCGGCTCAGGTCATGATCTCAGGGTCCTGGGATCGAGTCCCGCATCGGGCTCTCTGCTCAGCACAGAGCCTGCTTCCTCCTCTCTCTCTCTCTGCCTGCCTCTCTGCCTACTTGTGATCTCTCTTTCTGTCAAATAAATAAATAAAATCTTAAAAAAAAATAAAAGTAAGTTAAAAATACTACCTGTGGTGTATAGATATGGCAAAAATCACAAGGGCACAACACAAATTAAAATTAATGAAGATCGTAAGCATTAATATGTGAAAATATCTAATAGCACGGAATCTTATAGATCCTGGTTGAATCTTGATTCTGCCTTTTATTATCAGTATGATCTAGAGGAAGTTACTTAGCCTTTCTAAAATCAGTTATTTCTAAAATATCTATCCTTTAAGTTATTTTAGGCAATAAAGGAAATTATGTTTACAAAAAGCTCAGTGTTCTTCCTGGATGGTAGTGAAAATGAAAGAAAAAAAAATTCTGTTTCCCCCCACCGCCTTTTATTTTTTTGACTTGGAGCGAGATAAAAATCTCCGTCACTCCTTCTGTGTGTGTATATGTATATGTGTACACATTATATCCTACTTTCTCAGCTTTTCTGTTTTTAAAAAATAAGCTATTTTTCCACATTTTTGAGACAACTAAGGCCCAGACTGATTTCACAACTTTTTTCATTTCATAGATTTAAATGGCAGGGGTAGATGTTCCTTCCAGTAGACCAGTAGACCACAGGCTAGCAAAGTTTGCTTTTAGAAGCTGTTACTGAACATTATTAAAATGTATTCCTAAAAATGTGGCCAGATAGGAAATATTACATATGCATAAGGTATCCAGAATTCTTATCCGGTTCCAGGTGATAAGCATTCTTATCAGGCTTCCAAAGGGCTGTACTTGCATTGCATCTCAGGTTGCCCTGGAGCTTGTGATTTTTCCATGTTCGGAATCATTCTAAAGACTGAAGGTTTGTAAGGGAAAGCCAGAAGTAGAATAAGGCTGATGGTGTGGCTTGGTTCACCTGTGAAAATTTTCATGTGTGGGGAAACAGCCAGCTAGAGTCCCGCACTGCTTGGGTGATAAAATTGCCCAGTGCTGTCAGGTGAACTAGAAGCTGCCCCTTTGCAGCTCGAATATTGCCTGGCTTAAAACCTCCATGTGTTGTCTGAAATGCATTATTTAAGCAATTAACGTCTAGAATGTGGGGTAGGAATTGTAAAAGGTCAGCACCATTTAAACGATTAATCATTTTTCCACTGTGATCTTGTCTGTTGAGCTATGAATAAAATTGGAAAAAAAAGTGCCATTTTTTCCTTTCTTTCAATTTCTGATTTAATGAAGTGCTTTCATACCTTTCCCATTTCTTCTCTCACAGATTATTAGAGTCAGTGTAGCTTGAGTAGGTATAACATTAGTTCCATCAGAACTATTGCTGTTAATGACTTTCTTAGCTTGCTCAAGTACAAGTTTCTTGCACTGGTATTTATCAGATGAATGTAGTCTTTTATCTATTCATTTATTTTTATTCTGAAGAGTTTTTAAAGTTATTATGCTCAATAACTTTAAAACTAGCTAGGAAAAAAAATCAGTAAAGTCCTATATATATAGCACACTTGGTACTGGATGAACTGTATTTGGAGCATCAAAAAAACCCTGAAACTTGAAAAAAAATTGCTAGTTGTTTGGCAGATGAAATGCTTAGGTCACTAAGTTCAACAACCTCTGGAGAAGGCAATGAGAGGTGAGTAGCTATAACTAACTAACCCTTCGCCAGAAACTAGATTAATCTATCCAGTAAATATAATGTTGTAAAATCAACTCCTGTAATTTGAATATACTTTAAGACTTTGGATTAATGAATTGACTGATGTATCTAAGAAATAGATTCTGATATTTTCATATAGAATATTAATTACGCTTAACATTTTAGTTTTAGAATAAAGAAACATATAGCTAAGGCTTCCAATGTGTTTATAGACTCAACATTAGGAAAATAAGAAGTATTACTAACATGAAGATCTGGGTAGAATAAAATGATTAAATTTTAAAAGGATTTAGTATTCATATAATGTTAGTGCCAGAAAATTCAAGGAAAATGTCACTATTGTGTCAGGAATCCAACATTCATTATTTAATAGGATGAATGGGATTAGTTCTATGTGTACTCTTCGAATATAAAGATACTTAGGCAAGGTTGAAGACACTAATTTTCACCCAGTTGAACAAGTGTGGTGAACACATTCCCCTGAAGTGTTTGTGCTTCTGTGTGTGGAGTCTTCACTGACACACAATTGTCTGTGAAAAGAGTGACAAGGCACCAGAGAATTGAACAGAATATGTGTCTAATACGCCATGGTGCACAAAGGCAGCATTAGAAACCAGGGAGGGAATATAGACAGAGTGTGGCTTAAATTTTATAACTCTAAATGATATTACCATGGTTACACTACCATTTTTTTATAATGCCCTTTTAACCAGTGCAATTTGTAGAATCTTTATGTCTCTCCCTAAACGGGAGGTAATTCCAGTTAAAATGATTTTTTAAAAGTCAAATGAAGCAAATCTATACCTACTAGGCAATCAGTGAATTTTCTTTCTCATGAGTAGCTTAGAGAAAAATGGAAACATTTTCAAACATCAGTAATAAGCTTTGCTAAGCATATTCCTAAGAAAAGTGTTAACATATTATCAAATTATTTTCTTATAGAAATAATTTTTTTTTGTTCTCTTATGCTTTACATTAATTGCTCCAATTATTTTCATTTCTTAAAAATACTGTGCAAATTTTAGCATTTCACAATTTCACATACTATTTTAATACTTTAATACATATTGTTTCCTCAAAGCTAGAAATTTAGAAAGCTCTGGTCAACTAGTGGTGGTGAACAGAATGTACCTCATACTTATATTCCTATTTACCCTTAATAGGCCCCTATTTAAAATAGCTAACCTATCTATTTTCTTCAGCAAATTCCAGACCTTTAATTGGCAAATTCAACTTTAAGTAACAATGAAGGGGTGCTTAACAACAAGCAACTGCATAACAGTGAATTAATACTTTAGTCATTGTATTAGTTTCATGGATTATGTGAAGATTAAAGAATATATTTTAGGATATAAATCTTTAACTAGAATGAATGCCTCATCTGTGAATGAGTCACCTTCCACCCCCAAAAGAGGCCATTTTCTTCCTTTCTTTTCCTTTCCTTTCTCTCTCTTTTCCTTCCTTCTTTCCTCCCCTCCTTTTCTCCTCTCTTCCGTCCTTCCTTCCTCTCTTTCTTTCTTTCTTTTAGCAAGGAAGGGGGAAGGGCAGAGGAAGAGGGAGAGAGAGAATCCCAAGTAGGTTCCACGGCCAGCACAGATCCCGACAGGGGCTCAGTGATCACAACCTCAAGATCATGACCTCAGCTGAAATCTAGAGATGGGCACTTAACAGACTGAGCCACCCGAGGCACACCTAAAAGAAGCATTTTCTTTCTTATTCACTGACTTTTACTAGTGCTTAGAATGGTGCCTGAACATAATAATCACTTATAATTATAATAAGTAATCATAAATAAGTATTTGCTGGCTGTCTGAATAAAAATGGCATGAATGGAAAAACACATATCTAGTTAAACTGTTTCTATTGCATAAAACTCTTAACATCACTAGGGCTCTATTTCCAATCATTTATGCCCTTTGGAATTCTGAAATCATTTATAGGAATAGAAATATTTGTTTGCCTTTCAGAATCTTAGACAGTTTATTGATTGAATGTCGTGTGGCTAGACAACATCAGAACTCTGGTGTGGGGATTTTATCCATCTGGCACAAAACTAGGCTGAACAAGCCATATATATAATGGGTTATTTAAAAAACCATATGTTATTGATATCAGTATGTAGCATCTTACTCGTCCGTAATGGAAAAATGGGAATTACCTTGTAGACAGCCCAAATATCTACTGTATAGAACTTCCTATAGGTGTGTATGTGTGTTTGGTCACTTGGATGAGAATCCCTGCCCATAGATTATCTAGTCTCTGTGTTCAGATCAGTGTGAGGAGACCAAGATCTTCACACCTCAACCCTCATTGGCAAGGGTTAGGAGATGGGAGTTGAGTGAGATCTATAGATTAAAACAAGAAGATCCAGAATTTGCCAAGTGTGATTATGTATGGCTAAGTAAATGATAGACAAATTCTCCTTCCTAAATGAGATCATTATCTTATTTTATATCTTGACTAGTTCCTTTCTTCTTAGTATCTCCATAGAAATGTAAATAATTTCTCCAAATTTGAAATCAGTTACTTTTCCCAGATTTCAAAATGGTTCTGTTAGACTACAAACTCCTATACTTCAGTTCAACAGAGATGATCTCAAAAGAGTATGCTGATGTATGCTAGTAAAATATGCTGGAATTTTAAGACAACAAAAGTTGAAAGGGATGTGTATAAACACTGTAATGAAATCATATAACTGTTTTACTTTCAGAGTTATTAAAATTTCCTACAACTGGCAGCACTTCCATTAAATTTTGTTACTCGAGGGAAGAGATTAAGTTTGCCATACACATATACTTATAGTAGGGATTTTTATAAACATGATCATATTTAATCCTTTCAGTAACCTGCAAAAACTTCCTTTAACAGATGTGGAAGTAAGCCTCAGAGAGTCAGTGATTTGCCCAAGGTCCTGTAGTTATTAAAAGGCTTGCCCATATGAATCTGAAACCCAAATAACCCTTCTGAATTGTTAAATTTGCATCTGGTTCTTTGTAAGGGTAAATGAAAACACTTTTCTCTGTTTAAAAAAAAGGCAAAGAGTCCAACTTCCCCTTGCCTTTTTTTCTTAGAGTGTCTTTTTGGAGGTCTAGTGGATCTGGGTGTTTCCCCTAACCTTTGACATAAAGATAAATCCCCTTAGGAGTAAATCCTGTTCTCCAATTTCACAGTGTAGCATAGCTTCAAGATCACAGGCCAGTTAACTTCTAGGTATATGATAATGTTGAATTTTATCTGAACCCTATAATCCTGAGAAACAGTGAAGGATAACAACCCCTCTTCCCTGTCCCCTCATTCCACCCTTTGTGTTTTGGTAAAAGGCTTACCACAAAGAACCATCCTTCCCCATTTGACTTCCATAAGACTTAGTGATGATGCCTGCTTGTTTACCTATGACCCAGTTAGACGCAGACCTCCAAATTCCCACTCTTGGTCTCATACATGATTAGCTGAACAGTTCTGCCTGTGATGGTCAATGAGAATAAAATGCCTGTTAATTAAACTTTGGTTAAGTTCCTCTTCTTCCAGGATGGAACTTGGGCCCACTATCGGCCTGAGCCAAAACACAACTATTCTGGAAGGGCGCTCTGGGAAAACAGGCTGGCCCCAGAACTCTACTAAAACAGTACCTGTTCTATTGTTCAATTTGCCACCCTTTCACCCCATTTCCCCACATTCAGTTAGCTCCAGCTTTGTTTACTCCTCTCCATAAAAGGAAAACCCTTTTAGTTTAGCTCTTGAGATGCTTACAGAGCTTATGGTCACAGCTCTATTGCAACAAGCCCACCCTCCCTTGCAATAATCCTCCCAAATAAAGCATCTGCTTACTAAATTTATATTTGTTTTGAATTTGACATGTGTAAAAGGATAGCTCTGGATTCAGCTCTGAGAACTCTTTAGAGCTGTACAGGAGATTGTCAAGAGGTTCAGCTTCTTGTCTCTTGGAGAGAGACATATTCTGCTTTGCTGCATAAAATGCAGGAGATCTTGTCCTAATGACCAAGATGGCCTTACCATTCTCCCTCACTTGACTAAACTTGAGGTGGGTTTTTTTTTTTCCTGTCTGAAGGACCCTGACTTCCATTTTCTTAGAGCATTTACTTTACAGACTTTGTATTTGCAAATTCTTTCTGCCCCTTTGAGATGTGAATCTCCTCCCAGCTTCTTGTCAGTTTCTCCCTTTAGTTATTTCTTCTCGAGGATCTGCACACCTTCTTTGAGAGGGTAGGAGCCCAATTTAGGTAAGTGACAATTAGCTAACATAGATGGCCTAAGCACTTTGATCAACCTCCTTGCTAATGTCTTCTAGCACTTTTCCACCAACTCAGTCCAGGCATAAAAACTGCTTTTTGGGGGCGCCTGGGTGGCTCAGTGGGTTAAGCCGCTGCCTTCGGCTCAGGTCGTGATCTCGGGGTCCTGGGATCGAGTTCCGTGTCGGGCTCTCTGCTCAGCAGGGAGCCTGCTTCTCTCTCTCTCTCTCTCTCTGCCTGCCTCTCTGTCAACTTGTGATCTCTCTCTGTCAAATAAATAAATAAATAAATAAATCTTAAAACAAAACAAAAAAACAAAACTGCTTTTTGTTTTAACAGAGTTGAGGTCAGTCTTTTTCTTCCATTACAATCATCTCGAATAAGGTCTTCCTTACGTGTTGAATTCTAGCCAGTGCATTTTTTTGCAGTTTTTCTTTGGCACCAACATTGTGGTCACTTTGGTGCTAGCTTTACATGCAAGTAAATCTGTGACTATTGATTCGAGAATTACATTTCCTGTTCTGTATTGGGAAGGAAAGGTCTTCCTGTTGGCAGGATTGTTTTATTTCTCCAACAACTTTCATCACTAGCCTTTAATACTTTTGGATTGCTCTATTTTCCTCTGGAACATTACAGCATTTCTAGAAAAGCAGTCCTTTGTTTTTGTAAATTTAAGACTTATGTTTGGACTGCCTCTCATTTCTAAGACTTCAGAAGTTTTGTATTATTCTTTTGCTTTTTTGTTTCCCTCTGAATAGATACTGTGGGATGGTGAAAATACTTTATTTTGTTTGGATCTATACTCTAGATTTATTATTCTACCTTTTAACATCACTACAGGCAGTTTGAAAATTACATGTCTTCCACACTACTTCTCACATCTCAGAAGCCCTTATCTGTAAAGCCCATTTAATAATGACCACGTAGCTGTCCTAGTTGGAGTTGGAACCATAGCATCTACATACCTACCTGGGGAAACTTTAGTTTTGAATTCTTTGAAGTTTATTTTCTTATAAACTTGTGACTTTCACCTTTCTGTGGGCTTAAAAATTGCAGATTGGGAGTGAGAGAGAGGCTTATTTCTTGGTTTGTTTTATAACTTGGTGTCCTAGCTTTGCTAACAAAATTTAGGTTACTTCAAATTTGCATTTTTATCACTCACGGGAGGTAATAATACAGAACCACCGAAAACCAACACAACAGAGTCAATACTGCTGTGTTGACTTTGATGTGTTGGTTTTAAGCCTCCTCCTGTTGTTCCTCCTCAGTGCCTTTAAGATGCACGGAATGCTGCCTGAATGACCTACTGACTAAGTTATAATGAAAACTGTTTGCTTCTCTGCTTTATATAATAACCCTCTAAATCACAAAGGGCATGCATACACAAGTAGTATTTAGAACACAATCTGATTAGAATACACAATAAAATGTGCTTAAAAACAGGAAGGGGTTCCTAGTTTGAGGGAATCTGAAGACATTTTCTTCTCTTTCTTTATTAACTATTCATTAACATTAACATGTGCTAAGCACCATACTAAGGAAAACTACAAAATAAAATAAGCCCCGAGAAATTTACAAATCAATAAGCTAGAAAGAAGAGAAATCACTAATTACAATATAGCAAGTTAAGTATGACGAGGTATGTATAGGGTGTGGTCAAGAACAAAGCAAACCCAAATGTGTTCGGGATACTTTGGGGGCTTTCTTCAGGGATGGGTGTGCATGACATGAGAGATAAGGGTCTTGAAGACACAGGACGTATTGATCAGCCAGACAAAAAAGGAGGAAGGCTATTCAAGTTAGAAGGGACAGCATATGCATATAGCATGACATAGCATGTCAAGGACCATGGAGTAATCCTGCACGGCTCTATCTACCCACCTCACCCACCCCCCTTTTTCCCACCATATGCTGGATACTGTGCTATGTGTGAGGGATCCAAAACCCAAAATCATCCACCCTGCAAGAGCCTTTTAGTCCAGCTGGAGAAAGGGACATTTTTAAAAAAATAAGAGCAACAATGAAGTCAGTGTTCTCATAGCAGTCTGTCTGAGCTATGGAGGGCACACTTAACTCCACCTGATATTATCAGGAAGGTTTCTAGAGGGTGTCATATTAGAGCCTATTAATGAAATAAAAGTGGATGTTCATCAGTATGAGGGATAGAATGACATTCCAGGACACTTAATTCCTTCCCTCTCCCTGCAGACAACCTCTGTTCATTTAAATGCAATTGTGAGGTACTGTACTCTTTTGTACAAAGCATTTTTCACTCAACATAACTTTTTTAGAGATTTTTCTGCATTATTGCATGTTTCAGTAGCTTGTTCCCTTTTCTTGCTGAATAGTGCTGGATGTAGGAATATATAATCACACTTCATATATCCATTCTTTGATTGATGGATTGATTTTAGTTTTTGGATATTCTGAGTAAAGCTGCTAAAACATTCTTACACAGGTTCTGTCTAGACATATATTTTCATTTCTTTTGAATGCTTAGGAGTTGAATTGCTGGCTCATTATGTCTAGTTTTATAAGAAATTGCCAGATATTTCTAAATGGTTATTACACTGTATCTTCCTACCAACCATGTTGGAGAGTTTGAGTGCTCCACATCTTTGCCAACATTTGGCTCCATCAGTACGCTTGGCTATTCTGGGGCAAGTGCAGTGTTACTTTTTTGTCTTCCTGAAGACTGATGATTTTGAGTGAGTTTTCATGTGCTTACTTCTTCTTTGGTGAAGTATCTATTTGCCCCTCCTTCAAGTACCATGTGCTTTATTTACCTCATGGCTTCTCAACCCTGCTTACCTATTAAAACATCTTAGGACTTCTGCTTTGGCCCCACCCTTACTCTGATTTAACTGTTACAGATTGGAGCCCCTGTCATTGGTATTGATGAAAACAAAACAAAACAAAACAAAACAAAACAAAACAAAACACTCTCGGGATTCTATGTGCTCCCAGGTTTGAAAACCTTACTGCTGTGGTCCAGTGGTTCTCAACTTCCGTAGGTATCAGAATCACCTGTAGGGCTTGCTAAAAAACACAGATTGCTGAGATCCACCTTCAGAGTTTCTGATTTGGTGAGTCTGGGTTGGAGCCTGAGAATTTGTCTTTCCAACAAGTTTCCAAATGATGTGATGCTGCTGGTCCTGGGACCACCGATTGAGAATCACTGCTTTAGCCAAACGAACCAACCAGCTTCTCAATAGACACCAAATTTTTTCAAGCTCTCCTTGGATATTCTCTTCTTTCTGTTGAGGTCCCATCTAACTCTTTGTGTTCCTGGCATATGCTTTTTAATTCTCCAAAAACCCATCTGAGTGTCCCAACCTTCATGAAGTCTGCTCAGATTCATTTGCTCTATCATTTCTCTGCCACACTCTATTGCCAAGTCCTGTGGTAATGGTACTTATCACACTGTTTGGTTAATATCTGTTTATTTGTTCTCGCTGCAGCTCTTTCCGCTTCCACACAGTGAGAGTGCTATAAAAGCAGAACCCTCTATGACTTGTTCTTGGAATCTTTAGCAACTAACTGTATCTGGCACATTACTTAGTTTCCACTATTTTATTTAAAAATTCTTTTGATTGTTGTTTTAATAACTGAGTGGCTGGATGACTAATAGAAAATGTAATATAGAAGTCTTCTCACATACTCCAATTCTTTAAAACTACAATTGACCACCTGTTATTAAGTTGGCAGCTGGATCATAGGAGCCAGAGAGCAAATCTACAACTAAAAATAAAAGCCACATATCATCATAGTCTACAGTTAGCATTATCGTTGGTTTTTTTTTTTTTTATTTTGAATAAAAGAGAAAGCATAAAAGGGGACTTGAAAGGAATTCCTTTGAATTGAATAAGCCAGCAAATATAAAATCAAAGAAAACTTTAACAAGATGAAAGCAAAGTATGATTTTTCTGAGAGTATTACATTTGTTTCCTGAAGGCTTTCTTATCAAATAAGAAGTGCTTTTTAAAAAATCAAATCTCCAGAGAGTTCAAAAAAATAAAGTTCCATATGTTGCTAGGAATGCTGCAAGGTTTTATTGAAAGATTCACTTGCAAACTAAGATGGTAATGATAATGGCAAGAATAACAATTTCCTTGCCCCCATTGTGCGGGAGACTTTAAGCACTGTTCATGAGTACTCATTTAACCTTTATAAGAGCCCTAGAAGGTAGGTATAATTATTCCAGTTTCACAGATGACAAAACAGAGGCTGAAGGAAGTTAAGTAATTTGTTCAAGGCCAGTATTCAAACCCATTTTTGGTTGCCAGTTGAATTAGGGGATGCCCGATGAATTTAATTAACAGAAGGCTTTTGTTTTGCTTTGTTTTGTTACAAGTATGCCACCTGTAATATTTGGGACAGGGTTATATTAGAAAATTATGCATTTTTTATTTGAAATTCAAATTTAAATGGGTGTCCTGTATTTTTATTTGCTAAATCTGAAAACCCTACTTTTATCTCACTCCAAAAAAATTGGCTGGTATCAGATGACCAGGTCGCATTGCCTCCTAAATTCTTCTATAAAGGCAATCCCTAATTCACTGACATGGGCCGAACTTCAAACAGTAAGCACGGCATCTAGAACTTTCTGATAAGGACCTTCCCGTTCTTCCATCCAGAGGCATCACAAGCGCCGAGGTTCTGAGGCAGAAGCTGAAGGCTGTGGGCCTGGAGGCCAGGGTGGCGGCTGCAGAGCGAGTAGGCCAGAATTTGGAGCAGGATCCGAGGCTGCCTAATGGGGGGCTTTGGCGATCACCGTGAGACACGTGTTTCTACTCTGAGTGAGGTGGGCGGCTCCTGAGGAGTTCCAAACAGAGTGACACGACCTGGCTTCAGTTTTAACGGGAGAAAACTGGCTGCTGGTTGGAAAACCCTGTGCAGAAACAGGGATGCATTGCAATTATTCAGAGGGCAACACAATTGGCTGCTTTTCTCCATGATGGACTTCCTGTTGGCGGGTTCAGGCTTCCAGCGGCGTTATGCTGGGCTCTGGGTGTCAACTTCCGACTGGGGGCTGAGGAGAGGGGCATCACTGTCCCAGCTTTAAGGGGGAACCTGGTGGTGTTTCATACGGGGACCTGAAGGGACGCTGCTCCAGGGGCATCTTGCGGGCGTTGCGTCTCTGGGTGCAGGTAAGACAGCGCTGTGGGCAGAGAGCAATGTTCTCTCGCAAGGCGGGGCAACAAAGGCTACCCGGGGTCGGGGTGGCTGGTGGGATGGAAAGGCAGCAGGAGCACGTGATCGGACATGTTCTGGAGCCTAAATGAGACACTTCCTGGGAGAGACTTGGGGGTGGGGCTGGTGAGGTACTGCAACTGTGCAGGGGTCCGAATGAGGCTGGAAGACTTCTGGGATTAGTCTACCTGTGACCTAATTTATAGCACACCTGGGTGGGCCTGGAAACATTAGGGTTAGGAAAATTAAATAAAAGAAGTTAAAAGGGACAAGAAACCACAAAAAGAGATACAAAAGGATATGGTGCCTTACAAAAAAACCCAATAAACGATTTAGCAAAATTTTAACTCCCTTGTGCCAGGCATGCACTCTTTGGACATTATCTCATTTATTGTTCACAACAGTCCTCACCCAGGCATAGATTATTATCAAGTCCCTTTTACAGATGAAAAAAGTTAAGGCCAGTGAGGACACAAGTAAGCAACTTGTACAAAGTCATGGAGATTTGAACTATTTCTGTCAAACTGTAGGCAGAGTTTTTTTTTTCTTTTTTTTAAAAGTAATCTCTATGCCTAACGTGGGACTCCCACTCACAACTCCGAGATCAAGAGTCAATGTTCTAGAGTCAGCCAGGCACCTAGAGTTTGTGTTTTGAAAAACAGCTAAGCCAGTAAGCCTCCTAGGGAGAAAATGAGCTAGGCATATCTCAATGAGTTAGGCATAGTTCCGTAGCTAAAATAAATATGACTGAACTCAAGAGAGATGCCAAGAAGGGCAAGTCTGAAAATCACCATGAGGAACACTTACTACAGAGAGACCAGAGCTCCTGAGGAGGCAGGTTTCCAGAGTGGAGAGCTGGACTAGAGACGTCCACCTGTCACACACTTTGCCTCCATCAGGTGCTCAGCCATCTCCGATTTCTGTTGAGAAGAGCTGGCCAGTGAGCCTCAGGGAACTTGGCCATTCATACCTCAGCAGCAGCCCACTCAGGCCAGGCCACCTGCCGCACACAGGCACCATGACTGCTCACCATATCTCTGGAATCCTCAAGTTATGGATTCTAGATGAAGGTCTCTGAATGCGGCATGGAAATACAGGCCCAAATCAAACAAAATCAAAAAGTGGTTAAGTAACCACTTTCTTGCTTCCTTGGGATGCATACTTCTGACTAATTCAGCTGACACTGCCTTTGGGAGTGTGTGTCCCAAGTTCTTGTTCATTCCCCAAATGATGAAAATGAAGAGATGGATGCATGGTTGATAAAGGGGAGCATCCAGGTAAAGAATTTTGTGAGGAAAAAACCAAAAAGTTTCAAAAAGAAGGTGACATTTCAGTCCTGGTCATAAAGACCCAAATTAGCAATCAGAATACTTTAGTGTTTCCGATCTTCAGTGGCATAGCAGAATGCTTGCTTAGGGGCCTCGTCAACTACCGTGTTCAATTCATGGTCCAGACCTTTCCCAATGTGCACAGAAATTCATTATCTTATAAGCCCAGGTGACTTGCTTAGTTGAATGTTTTGTTAAATGCTGGAAGTTATATTACAACGTATTACTCAGCTTGCATGCCTAAGTATTACACAATCTAGCTAGGTAATTCTACTGTGGATGCCTACTAGATTTACCTGATCTGATTGTATGTAGTCAGCAAAAGCAAAAGTAATTACAAGCAGAATTTGAAAGAGCTCAAATTCTTTATAATTCATTTAAATATTTGGTTTGTCTATAGTTTCCTTTGTGAATTGATGGTATAGCTCTGCCGTTTCAAATCTCAGCCTGATAAAAGTACAGATTTCTGGGCTCTTTCCCTGATCATCTACATCAGCATTTTCAACAGGCACCTTAGGTATTTGGATGTAAGTCAACCAAGAACTTTGCTTTGGGAAACAATGAATAGCCTCTCTAGGGTCCTTTAACATATCTGACAGCTTTCTAATGTCCTAGAGTATACACAGAAGCCTTTTCTCCTACACCTGGTAGAGTTCATTTGCCCTTTTGATTTAGCAGTGTACTAACCACTTACTTTTCTGTAATATTTTCCATTATGCCATAGACTGGTTTTATTTTGGATCATGTTACTTTATATAAAAGGTGCTAACAACTTTGGTGGATATGAAAAAAATAAAAGAGCCTGAAATGTATAAATGTCTTGTGAAGTTTCCAGTCATTATATAAGAAAAGATTTGTCTATCATCTCTCTCTCCATCCATCCGTCTGTCCACCCACCCATCTACCTACCTACCACATGAAGTGTTTAATGTATTTTGGACATTAAATATATTTTCTATAAAATGATCTGGGAACAACAAAAGCTGATTTGAATATTCTTTTCTCAACCTTAGCACATACTGTCACTTTAATTTGCCATCCTTTAAGATAAAGTTCCAATCTTACTTCTGCCAGGAGCCTTTCTGGACCATCCTAGCTGTGTGTGATTCCCTGTTTGTAAACTATATCTTCATATGGTTCTTATCATAACATACTGCCTTTTTTTTTTTTTTTTTTTTTTTTTTGTAATCCGTAGTCTTTATCCTCAATCAGTTGATATCCTTCTTGGGGGAAAACATGGGATTTTCCTTCTTTATTTCCATAGCAAAAACCTCAGTGCCATTCTTTAGTGTTCAATCAATAAATATTTGGTAATGGGTTTATTCAGAAGCAAGAGTAGGGTAGTGGTATGCTAGTGTATGTATAGAGCATTAATACAGAGTTCCGTTTTAAATACATTCAAGTCTTATTCCTCATGCATTAATGAAATATGTAGGCATAGATGATTGTAGAATCACAGATTTTTAGCTTTGGCTGGCTGCTTATAAATTATCAAGTATACGTCTATTATTTTTTACATGAGGAAATTAATATTCTATAGGGCACTAAGCTACCTGAAAAAAGGAATCATTTACTTCAACATTTCATTTCATACAGAAAACAATAGTTTTAGTTATCTTTGCATTTTTGGTAACACCTGGTTCACACAGAATAGGCACCCAAATGTCAGCTGAATGGATTGTTTCATGGAAATCAATTTCACTAACTGGATATTTAGAACTAGAAAACGAATGGACAGGTTGTGCCTTCAGCTTCTCCCATTCTCCACAGGGATACCACCACCTACAATTGACCCATTAGCTCATTTGGCAGGATCTCCCTTGCTTCAGATACAATTCTTGTTTCCTGTTCATTCCAGATTTTCTTTGAGCACCTGCCTGAGCATGTGTTCTAGCTCTTCTTTCTGACTCCTACTGCATGTGTTAAAAACTTAATTATATTATATTCTTGCTGAATCTGTAACATATCTGCCTTTTTAATTACTTCTCTTTTCAGGAACCACAGATGATCTGGTTCAAGTGGTCTGGATGTTGGGGCCGATTCCACGTTAAAACCTGTTAAACCCCTAGGGCCTGCCTGGGCCTGCTTAGGCAGAGTGATTCCATGTTGCCTAGATAGCCATTTCATTGCCTAAATACCCATTTTGTTGTTACCATGTTGCCTAGGTAGCCATTTTGTTGTTTAATAAATGCCTCAGCAGTTACTGATATTGGTTCCGGGTAACCGTTGCTAAAACACACACCTAAAATAAGGCCAGATAGGTAAAAGACATCCAATCAGCCAAAGCCACATACATAGAAGTCTGTGGTTGTGCCCTATAAAACTAGCCTGTAAGACCAAAGGTGGGTCCCTCTCTTCGGAGGTGGCCCTGGCCGGTCAGTCTGACTTCTAATGCGTGGCATAGAATAAGGCTTTGCATCACTTTCACTTTGTCTCAGTCTCATTCCTTTGATAACAGACCCAACACTGGAAAAGAGGAAACAGTGGACACCAGACAGAAGAATTTTCTCTTGGCCAGTCACTAGGAGGGACTGTTCAGTCTCCATTTTGATTGCTCATCCTCATTCATTGTTTTCCAAGTCTTTAAAAATAAAGTGAGATATTAGAGATAGGATTTAATTCTAAGCCCTCAGTTACAGTACAAGGGTTAAGGGAGAAAACCCAAGCATCTCCAGGCCACAATAGTGCTAATCAGTTACTTTCTGTGTGTTCAGAGTGTAAACCAAACACCGTGGTTTGGATTTATTCCCTTGGCATGACCAACACTTGCTCCTTCAGATGTAGTGTTCCTGGAACACAGACTCACTCGGAGTAAAGATCAAACCGAATGGATTTTAAAAACTTCTGATCTAACCTTACTACTTTTACAGATAAGAAAGCTGAGACTCAGAGAAGTTATTGGTTTTAAGGTGATTCAATTGGATTGGATGGTGACAGATCTGGGACTAACACTGACCATGCTGTCTCTTTCATGACAGCTGACTTTTGGTAACTGTCTTATTTTACTTTTTTTTTACTTTTATCTGATATTTGGAGTGATTTTATGCCCATGTACATGACCAATCTTGCTGCTGAGCCTCAAAGTTCCTTGAAATCTTCATATGCAGTGACTTCTGCTCTGATCCCACTTCCATCAACTCCTCCTATAGGTCTCCTTATCACTTAACTGTCACGTGTCTAAAATATCTCAAATCTCTAAGTACAGCCTTCACTTTTCTCATATGCACTTCATTTCCCCTTCCTTTAAAGGCATAGGACTTTCCCTTTCTGTCTCTATTTTCTCCTTGGCAGTCCCCTCCTGTGTTCCCATCTTCCCTGCTCAGGTTCAACTCCATGATTCATCTAGTTAGCCAGTCTTTACTAATGTCCTCAATATTCTTTATTTGTTGTTTTTCTTTGCACTTTTCTGACAAAAATCCAGCTGAATGTATTGGCTTTCTCCGTGCTTCTACCAGGGCTGATACAAGCCAATGGAGAAAGCTGCACAGCTGGGCTGATTGATGCCTCTACAACAGTGTGATTCTCAAAGTACAGTCCCCAGACAGGCAGTCCCAGATTTACTCAGCATACTGAATCAGAAACTCTAGGAATGAAATACAACAGTCTGGATTTTAACAAGTTCTCCAGGTAATCTTGATATTCACTAAAGTTAAAAAAAAAAAATACTACTGCATTAAACCTTTGTCTTTAACCTCAATTGGCTATTAACACTAGCTGTCAATCTTTATTTGTTTTCTAAATTAGTGCCCCTCTATGTTTTACATACTAGCTTCTTTAAATCTCCATTCTCCTCCAGTCTGTGGTCCTGTCTCTCTTCTCTCTCTCCAGAGATCATCACCCTCTGACTTATACAGTTTGTGCTTGAACTCCCTTAAACCCCTGCCACCAAATCCTCAAGACTTACTGCAGCTAGTTGCAGTGGAAAAATGTTCCTCTTCATGTTGAGGGCGAGCCCCATATAACTGTGTTCTAGATTCCTTTCCCTGCAGCATCAGGAACTTTCTCCCTTTCTCTTCATGAAGTTCTCTGTCTCCACTGGCATCGTCAACACCGAACCTCATTATAATTTACATTCATACACTTGGGGATTTTTATTTTAAGTGTCATAGAAAGTGCTGTAGGATTTTAAGCAAGGGAATAACATTATCTGATGTATAGTTTATGAAGAATTTTATCTTTCTTGTGTGGAGAATGGATTGCATGGGCTGAACCAAGAAAATCAGTTTGTTGTAGTGGAGATGTAATTAGCTTTGGGTTATGATTTGGAAGTGGATTTAATGGGGATGGGTGGAGAGAATCAAAGGTAATCCTAGTCTCCTTGGTTTTATCAACTATGTTGATAATGAAGTTGTTTATCAGAATGAAGAAGACTGGGAAGGGATAAGATGACTGGAGGAAAACCAAGAATGTTTTGGTCATGTTGAGTTTCAGTGGTTTATTGGAGGAGATCTATGAAGAGATAGGCACCTAAATGCCTGAGTCTAGAATTCCAGGAAGAGATGAGGAATACAAATTTAGATTTAGGAATCCTTCATCTATAGGTGACATTTAAAACTCTGTTATTTAATGAAGTCATCTTGGAAAAGTGTAGAAAGAGAAAGTAGGATATGGCAAAGCCCTGGGCTACTTTAATATTTAAAATGGGAGCATGGAGTGAAAGTTTCTAACACAGGAAGATGACAATGAGCACTTGGTATCATAGGAGAATTTCTCAGAATTCCCCTAACCGGTTCTTAACCAAATTTTGCTGAGAAGTAAATGAAAATAAGAAGAGAGAGGTAACCATTGGAAATGGCAACACAAAGGGCTGCATAGACCTTGGCAAAAACACTCACAATAGAATGGTAAAAATAGAAGTCTGATTACAATGGGATGAGGAAATTAAGTTATTGAATGAAAGTTTGGCCTAAGGAAAATCTGAAAGGTCTGTTAATCTTTCATTCTACCCTGCTTAATAGATTTCTTGAAATCAAAACCATTCCAAAAAGTGACTTAAGTCCTTCAAGCTGATGCCAACTTCTGGAGAAATAAGGGTGGTTATTAAAAAAAAAAAAAAGACTCTAAAGACTATTTTAAAAGTTTAAATGAAGGCCCTGTGCAATTTAAACAGAACCAGAATGCCAAAAATCAATATATAGCTTCCAAAATGAAACTATTGATAGTTTCAAAACAACAACTGCCATGGCAAAATTTGTTAAGTAATAATAGGAACTGTAACAAATTGGAATCTGAAATTACCTGGGATAAGTGAAGTTTAATATGATTAGTCCACAGATATTTGAGAGCTGGCAACACACACACATACACACGCACACTCAAACTTGTCCTCTCATCATTTTTAGTAGTCAGTCCCTTTAAGATAATATGTTTAATTTCATGGATGATAAAATATGAGAAATTGCATCCTCATCAGTGTATATTTATGAAGTCCCTGGTGTATGTATATAGGAAAGCACATTGGAAATGAGCACTATGATTATAACAACATTGGGAAAATAAAACATATAAGGAATCTAGTCATGGCTAAAACCCCAGCTCATAAAAACTGGCTAAAACATGCACCAAAGATGGTGAACTGGCCATGTATCAAGGGTCATCTTAGTCTTCAGACTACAGAAATAACTGTTGGCCATACAACTAGTAAAGATAATTATCATCACTGAAGGACACTAATAAGAGAGGGAGCCATGCATTTTCCATTAGAAGGTCGTTTGTAGCCAGAATATTATATCCGCGTACAGTTCACATATAATTGCTCAAATGCAAGATTCCTTTCATGGTGGAGCAATTGGGAAAGAGAATCTTTCATTTCACTTTAACTATAGCTAATGTCATATATAATATTTCAATTGTCCATTCATTTACTCTGTCATACTTTAAGTTTGCAGGAGTGTATTGAGCACTTATTATGTGCAAAGCACTGTACTGATGTTGCTTTGCATATATGCAGATAAGAATGAAATAAACCCCAAATATTAAATCTTTATTTTAGAATGGATGAGTTGCTGACATGCTGGTGCTGTTACCAAAGGGTGTGAACACCAAATGTTTAGTTCCTACCAGCTCATGACCCCCATCTTCATCGAAGTCCTCCTCTATCCCATCAGTCATCTCTTCTCCATCCGCATCTGGCCCTCCTTCAGCAGGCTCCTCTGTAGAGTGATCTGCATTCTCTGACACACATTCATCTTGGATCAGCTCTATACTCTCTTCCAATTGCTTCTTCTGAGCTTCTGGGGGGGAGAAAGCAAATGACTACTACCTTGGGTTGCTCACGAGCCATTTGGATAAACCATGAAAAACAGTCTATGAAAGGGCACATCTGTGTGAGGAAGATAAGGTATTATTATGTTCCACTTGAATTTATTCAGTCATGTAAATTATATACCTATACCTGTGTGTATTTTCATTTAAGTAGATTTATTTTTTAAATGGAATTATCAAAAATTAGGAAGTCCAGATGGTACTAGTATATAAGGTAATAAAGATTTACTTGAAGAGATGGATCTTCCTGGCTGTATATATTCTTTTCTAATAGGGATATGCTCTCCGAGGAAAAAATACAGCAAAAATAAAGGGCAAAAATCAAATGAAACATAGAACTTGTTCACTCAAGGAGGGAAGATGAAGAAAGTTCATTGACAAGTTCAAATCTAAGTGAAAAAGACAAAAATGCACTGAGGAAAAAAAGTACAAAAGCACATGCATTGTCTTCCAGACAACTTGTCTATGTGAACAATACTCTGACATTTTAGATTCTAAATTCCGTTGGCAGATGTGGTTATCTGCAGTGGTTAAGAACAAAATTCTGGCATTAGATTTACCAGCTTTGTGATGCAAAGCCAAAATGGTTAACCCTCCTTGTGCCTCAGTTTTCTCATCTGTACAATTAGGATAACTACTTCTTAACTTCCAGGATTTGGAAGAGTAAATCAATGAGTTTAGTAGAGTTATTTGCAAATAATAAGTGCTCAACAAATGAAGCTACATTCTACATTAATAGAATACCCTCTAATTACCAGGGTGTGCACGTTCCATTTACAGAAATTCGCCCAGATGGGAATTATGCTGACAACATAATAATTATCTCCCCTAGTGGTTGGTTTTCATTTCCTGTAAAAATATCAAGAAAGGATTGGGTATTGAATAAACAAGATCATTTCATGTACCTCCTTCTCTAACTTATTCCTGTGTCTACATGGTTATCTCAAAAGCTATGTAGTTTTCTCTCATTTTGATTATTGTTATTTTATCAGACAATTATCCCATTATTTGATTTGAGGTTTTTAAAAATATTTTATTTATTTATTTGACAGAGAGATAGAGAGCACGAGTAGGTAGAGCAGCAGGCAGAGGGAGAGGGAGAAGCAGGATCTCCCTGGATCAGGGCGATGCGGGGCTCGATCCCAGGACCCTGGGATCACCACCTGAGCCAAAGGCGGATGCTTAACCACCTGAGACACCCAGGTGCCCCTGGTTTGAGTTTTAAGAGATGCTACATTTTAAACTTATTTATTTATATTTTATGGCAATAAAGATAGTTTATAGAGCCAAATAAATGGAGGCATATTTTTTCGTAGTCTTTTTCATAATGTGAGTTAAAAAGAAAGTAAGCAGTGGTATACATTTATTTCGACTCAGCACAAATCTTTTCTAATACAACTAACGTGTACATCTATAAACTGACAAAAATGATGTATAAATAAGCAGGTATCCTCTTCTATAAGTTGTTTAAAATTTTAATGACAGCTACACACATGTGTTCTTGTATTTTAATTCTCCAAATACTAAAATTTATGTATTGAGAATCAGACAAAAGGGTAGGGATGTGCCTTGGCCCTGCTGTCGGAGGACAAGATTCTAGGTCAAGCTTAGCTACTTACCAGTAGAGTCATGCACACCGGCCTTGAGTCTGTTTTGGTCACTTGGTCAGGTCATTAGAACATAGTAGGTCAGCTTTCCCTCAGCTGTATAACAAAAACACCTACCTCTTGGGTTTGCTGTGAGGACTAACACAGCTTATATTTGGGAAATGTTTTGCACACTATGAATGGGGGCTACATAAATGTGTACTGTTACATAGAAAAAAGGAGACACACGCTCCTCATTGGGAGTATGTCAAGATAACATCACCACCAGTAAGCATGGAAGGAGAGGCCTGGAAAGAACAGGGAATAACAGTGAAAAATTGTGGGTCTGAGGCCTCATTCCTCAGGCGAAGAAGAGATGGTGTGGGTCCAAAAAGGCTAACAACAATTATTGCAGTCATCTTAAAATGACAAAATCTAGGCTCTTTTTCTTCACATTAACTTTCCACATACAGATACAGACTATATATTCCATGCTGTTTTTCTATCAACTTGTTAGTGTCCGTTTTCTCCATAGAACAATATAACTAATGTAGTGATGATGTAGATTCTGCTTTCAAGGCTACACTCTTTATCGTCATATAGTGAGTGTCCAGATGAAAGCAAGTGGTCTAAATTCCCTTTTCTCTGATGTCTGCATTACTTTTAGCATAGAAAGTCTTATGAAGATTCCTAAGTGATTACTGACAAGCTTATTCAAAAAGGTTTAGTCTGGAGAAGATGACCCAAGTATCTGGAATAAAAGGAAAGCAAATCAGAAAAAATGAAAATGAAAATAAAAATAAAAATAAAAGGAAGGCAAATCAGGCAAGAGATATAGACCAAACACATGCTGAACTTAACTGTTACAGAAAATTACTAGGTTTTATTCATCTTGCCTTCCTTCCACATATCATTGGAAAAAACCTCTAAAGGTTTTGACCCTTAACCTACTATATACACACCGCTGGCCAGCACCAAGTGAAGGGAAGTTGTGTTGGGCAGCCGAGTTTGAGCAGAGTCTGCTTCTCCCTTTGCCCCTTCCCACTGCTCGTGTTTGCTCTCTCAAATAAACAAATAAAATCTTTTTAAAAAACACCATCGCTCTCATAACCTGGTTTGATATTTCGAGAATGAGAGCGGGATGGATGTTTGGGACTGGACAGTTATTATCCTATATAGTGAAAAATTGTATTAAATCTTACAAATTTTCCTAAAGCCAGACTTTCTCAATTTTAGATCATTATGTTAATTTTTTTAAAATAACACATAACTGCACATTTATTTAGGATAATATCATTTTGGAAATTCATATACATTTCTTCTTTAATGATTTCAGAAATATTTGTTCTCTGAGAACGTTTGCTTTTTAATTTTTGAAATTAATATTCCAGTTGTTTTCCCCCTCTGAAAAGTCTTTCACCGAAGAAGTATGGAAGATTTTTAGAGAAGCCATGTAGGATCAGAACTTAAAGATGAGTAGCCCTCATTTGGCTTTGTGCATCAATTCGTTGCAGTTATGTTTGAAATCCAAACTGACTCTCCTAATCTTCCTACCTGAATAGGGTCCCTTCTCTCCCAATCAAGCAAAGCCCAGATCAAACACTGTCTTATAGGCTACTGTTGTCTTATCCTCTTCTCAGTGGTGTTTAAGTTTCCCTAATATTTGAGCTCTTGTCTCAAAAGATCATTGTCACATTCAAAGGGGATAATATAGTTGTTAATCTTTTGTAAGGTGAAAAGTGCAATACACGTCAGTTATCAAGAAATTGTTTGATTTGCTCTGGACCCCTTACTGAGTGCTTAATACATAGAAGAGATAATACAAGCTATTAGAGAGGATATAGGATTTGAGATTCATAATTCTGTTAATTATTAGTCCTATTAACTATGGCTTTCTTCTCTAAAAGATGAACATGAACATGAAAATAACATCTTTCAGAGAGTTGCTGCAGACTCAAATAGAAAAAAGAGGTGAATGTGTTTTCTAAAGTGTCAAGGCCACAAGAACGTGTTATCATAACAGGCTCAAAAACAATTCTTGAATTGAATCTATATTGATTATTTGATTGCTACAGACAGTTTATGTAAAATCATTCATCACTACTGACCATTAAGAATTCTACATTGCAAAGACCATTTTGGCTTCATTTCTGTTGAGAGAGGCATAGTGTTTTAAATTATTCTCTGCTTTTGTGTGTGTGTGTTATATAACATACACGGAACTCCTCTAACAGTCCATTTCAAAAGCAAGAGTGTATTAGAGTTCAGTGCAAAGAAACCTAGGACTTAGCCTCATTCCTTTATTTTAACTTGGAAGGAAATGTGTGGAGGAAGACGTTACATGGTGTGAGAAAAAAAAAAAAAAACCCTTTAATTGCAATGATAATCAAACAATCAGCCTATGCTTTGATAGTATGTAGTCATCATAGATTTTTATCATTACCTCAGTGAAAAACGTTATAATCACTAAACAATGATAGGTTCTAGGAATAAAATTACACATGAAAGCACATCTTGTTTATTAAACTTGGTTCACGGTTTAACAAGCAGTTTTGATCCAGTAGTGATCTTGTGGACATAGAAACAAAGCAACTTGTTCTGTTTTATAAATAATTAACTAATTTTACTCCTACTAGAAGTCATTAATATATTTTAGTTTAGTCCTGATTTAATAGCATTCTCTTTATTTGCATAATTCTTTTTCTACTTATCGCTCTTTCCGTTTTATTGAGTGTTGAGTGTATATGTGGTCTGTATGTGTGCGCCTACTCATTTATGTCTCTGCCTCTAAAGGTCTTTGGGGCAGAAACATTTTTATTCATCTTTGTAGCCCTGATGGTTAATTCAGAGCCTTACATGCAAGTGAAATACTTGTTGGATAGATTTATGAATTGTCATGGAACTAAAAAATGAACGTAAACGTCTGGGTGTCAAATCCTTTTCAGAGAGTCAAAGTGAGTACTGAATTTGACATCATGGTAGCAAAGATATGAAGCCACAGAGATTAAAAGAAACATCCCTGCCACATTTTCAGGGAGAGCCCCTACCACTAAGTCAGAGTAAAATGTAGGGTCTTAGAGTTTCTTAGAAGATGGTTCATTTTCACATGGATAAGCCTTCAGGAGAAAAATAAAGCGTGAAGTCTGCACGGGCTTACAGGAGGGGTCTGTTTTTGATCGCTGGCATCCTTTGGAGTCTCTGTTGTGTTCTTTAGGTCAGAGTGATGGGTGACCATAGCATTTCTTTTGTGGGCTAAGTGAGCTTTAGATTTTTTTAAAGAATGGATTAGGAACCGAAAAGCTAGGAGCTTGTGCCTAAGAGATATCTCTAATATTACATAAATTATGGATTTCAACAACAAAAAAAGATTTATTATGGCTCCAAGTTACTGAGTCCTTACAAAGTGCTGACCATGCAACATTCATTACCTAGAGGCCTTGAAACATTCTGCCGGGAGGCTTCTTAATCATTTGACAGATGGAGAAACAGGTGTTCATGGTCACACAGCTAGTGAGTACAAGAGTCAGAACTGCTTAACATTTTCTGACTACATAGCCTGGGCTGTTTCCTAATACATCTCTAGAAGAAAGGCCTAATTTGACAGATATTTGAATCTCTTCAGTAACCAGACAATTTTAAATTAAAAAATGAAGAAGTCTGTTTAGTTAGGGGCACATGCTCCAACTAAGTAATGGCTATCAAGGGAAAAGAAGGGCAAGTGCTAGGAAGGTGCTTCTGTTTATGGGAAAACGCCTCAGACTTTAGAAAGCCATGGAAGAAAAGAATTTGATATTAAATTTCAACCCTCCTATTCTAAAGGTTTGTTTATTTATTTATTTATTTATTTTTGCACATCTTATTTCTATTTCCAAAGCTGTATATGGTTGAGAAAACAAGTTAGAATTGTTGGGATTTATGTTCAAAGCATTTTTATTAAATTCAGTTTGCTGCATAGCTATTATCATTAATATAACTCTGAAAATTGGTTGAGTTGACAATTAAGTTTTTTGACAGGCCGACTTAATTGCTAGCTAATTGCTAGCTAAATTGTACTTAGCAGATGGTTGGAAAGAATGTTGATACAAAACAGTCACATTATTCATTAAAGCCAAGCAAGTACCCTGGAACTATTGTTTTTGTATATCAGTATAAGCTATATTATTAAAACAATTTCTACATTATATCACCTGTATATAATATGATTTAACTCAATGATTCCAATAAATGCTATTTAAAAAGATGCAACTTATTATGGTATTACTAATAATGACATAAATGAGCATCAGGAATGTTACATTGGAGGGTTGCTTTCCAGTTAAAATGTCAGTTACATAAGTATGTTCCTGGAGAAAATGACCTTAAATTTGTTCTCCTGGAGTACCTGGATTGTTGAGGTCACCACAAATTCAATATCAATGATTTAAAAAATTACAGAGATGCGGTGTTTATTTAAACCTCGCAATAATTTTAAGGGATAGATATTACCCCCCCGCCCCCCACTCTATAGATTTCATAAGCACCTTTCCAAATATCACACAACTAGTAAGTTTGGGGACTAGATATCTAATAGGATTGAACCTACTTCTGTTTGATTCTTAAGCCTGGGGCCTCAGATGTTTTGCTAGTGTAAATCTATTTGCCACAAGGAAGATGAATTAAGGAGGAAGCAAACTAGAAGTGGGGAGATAACTACCAGGGGAGGCTTTGGAGGATGAAAATGTTCTAACTGATTTGTGGTGATGGTTGTACTGCTCGGAAAGACCACTAAGAAGTCGTTGAATTGCAGTCTTGGGATGATGACATTTCATGGTATGTAAAATATACCTCAATAGAGTTGTTAAAAAACAAGATGAGTGCATCAGAACAAGTGAGAGATGATGAGGGTTTGGGTACCAGCAATAGTATTGGGAAAATAGAAGGGATGGAGTAAAAAGATGTTAAGGTAAGGGTTTGCAATACTGGTTGTAGAAGGAATAGAAGATGTTCCATTTGGCAATTTGGTCGACAGGATTTATATAGTGCTGATGTGAGCAGAGACAGGCCACAGAGAGCAGAGTATATGAGATAAGAAAGTGAAGAGAAAGATTTCAATTTTGAAAGAGGATGATTATTACCAAGGACTTTAGTGTACCCCTCAGTTTGACCAAACTTTAGACAAGCTTCTTCCTAAATTAAGAAGCTCCTGACCTCTTTTCTCTTAGAGCGCTTACTTGAGAAAATTTGGGATTGTAAATTTTTTCTATGCTCCTTTGAGATGTAAATCTTTTAGAACCTAGGCCTGACTTTCCTAAGATCTAGAAGTCATCCCCTTGAAATGTAATCATCAAGAAAGATAGTCTCTGTGGGAGAGTAGAAGCTTATCTTCCATAACAGTCAATTAGCAAACACAGATGGCCCAATCATACCAACCAACCTCTGTACTAATGTCCTCTAATACTTTTCCATTAGCTTAGCATTTAAAAATTATCCTGCCTTTTGTTTTAGTAGAGTTCAGTTTCCATTCCATATTGCACTAGTTTTGAGCCCTACTCAAAAAAAAAAAGGCAACAGTCTTGAATGAAGTCTTCCTTCCCATTTTTAGTAAGTGTCCAGTGCAATTTTTCTTTTACAGTTATCCTAGGGAGAGCCATAGGAATTTCTCCATTAAGCAGAGGGAAAAGCTTTGATTCTGTTGCTAACCACACAACTCACTCTCTTTTCATCTCTTTAAATTTAGCTTCTTTTAAACATTTAATTTTTGTAGTCAAATATTTCCACAAGACTTGTTACCAAAAAGAGCAGTCTTCCGTTCCTACCTGCTCATCATTTTCAGTTCCTTCAAGGTTTTCCACTCAGCTCATTATTTTAAATATATGCCATCATATTTCTAAATAATATGTCTATTTTGCTATTTCTTGATCAATTTATGCTCTGTCTGTTGATATTACTGTCCATTGATATTACTCAGACTTAGAAAGCTAAGGATTGAGTTCTCTATTGTACAATCCCCACTTACTCCCCATCACTCTAGGAAGTTATATTGTAAATTAGATTAGACCAATTTTCTGTTTTTAAATAATTTTAAGTATTTAATGCTTTGTGCAAATAAGCTTATTAGTATATAAGAAATACATTTTCTTTCCTGAACAATACTATTTTCTTTGGTGATAAAAACTGCCTTAGGTTTTTTTCTTGTTGTCTGTTTGTTTGTTTTTAATTTAATTCTCTATGTACTTTTATGTAGTTGAGCAAACTTTAACTAGACATGTAAATCTCATTTAGACTGATTTACTTCCCCACCCTTTAGCTATTGGATCAATGTCATCTTGGAAAAGTCTCTCTCAGAGCTTGGGAGTAGGTCTGATTTGGACTTCTTTCTTTCTGGGCCCACTGCACAGCTCATGCCAGGATACCCTTTACCACCATCTTGAAAATTCCCCTTGTTTTTGCCTTTGGATTTCCCTGCTTTGGGAAAGCCGTGTTTCCCCTTTCTCAGTTTACCTCCTTGTTTTAGTGAAATACCTCCTCCAGTACTTTTCAGAGAAAGAATGAATTAAGGTATACTTCTTGATATTTATATATCTGAAAATGTCTTTAATCTACCCTCACATGTAAGGATTTGGGTATTAGGTACAGAATTGTAGCTTTTAAACGATCTTACCTCAGAATTTTTAGGGCATGTTTTCATTGGCTTCTACATTTCTATGTGGCTGCTGAGAAGCCCATTGGTATTCTGATTCCTGTCCTATATATGAGAACTGTTTTCGGTCTTTTCTGTCTCTCTGAAATTGGCAGGACCGGCGTCTCTTTGTCCTCTCATTCTGAAATATCACAATGATATGCTTGGATGTGCGTCTATTTTCATGCATTGTTTCAAGCACTCAGTGGAGTCTTTGAGTGTGATTGACTATGCTCTTCAGTTTTCGTTTTCCTAGGCAATGTTTTTGATGCTCTATCCTCTTTCTTTCTGAAACCCTGTTATTCAGATTTCATCCAGTGATTTTCACATCCATACCTTCTTATTTTCCATATCTATTTTCTTCTGTATTTTCTGGGAGAGTTTCTTTAATTTTTGTCTTCCAATCCTGTATTGTTATTTATTTGTGCTATCATATGTTAATTTCTAAAAGTTCTTTTATCTGTCCTCTGAATATTCAAGTTTTAGTTTCATGTTATTTCATGAATGCAGTTATCTTCTTTCTTTCTGAGTGTATTAATTGGTGTTTTTTTCTTCTTTTTAAAATTTTATTTTTCTGCATAATCTGTTTCCTTCAACCTCTTTTTCCTTTTCTTTCCTTTTCTGATATTTCTTTTCTATCTTAAGTTTTTTCTATTACTCAGTGATGCTTGTCCATTCATATTACCAGTGGGGTATTAAAATATCAATGGGCAGCTTCATAAGCACAGGGTTATTGTTTTTGCAGGATGACCTGGTTGACCATTCCTTGGGTGGCACCTATGCCAGCATCTTTAAATCCTTCCTTTTAGGATGCTCATATTCCCAATGAAAACTTCTAGTGTCTTGCCAGTAGCCTGGCAGCTGAGGGAGAAGAGAATGCCTGGAATTCCTACAGTAATTGTGTTAACTTTTACTTCTCTTCTTAATCTTCAACTCCACTTAAAATTGTTGTTTATCAGCTCTGAAATCTGCTGTTGTAGCTTTTCTCTAAGGAAACTTTACCAGCTTTCTAGTGGGGTTAGGAATGGTGATATAGGAATTTGATTCCTCAACAGACTTGCAACCATTTATAATACCTCCTTTTCCAGAAGAATATGTCTTTAATTTTGAGCCTTTTGGGATTTCTGCGGTTAAAATTGGACCCAGATTTCTAGGATATGCTAAGTCAGGTACAATTCTCCATCTGCTGTCTAGCTTCTAAAATTCTGTTCCCATTCTCTTTATGCCTAGGGGTTTTCATTATTTAAATCCTATCATTTTAATGCAGTTTCAGAAGACGACAAAGCTCAATTCATGTATTTAATGCAATAACTGTAACCAGAAACATCACCAGTTTAATCCTCAGTGCAAATGCTAGCAGTAAGGTATTCAGAACAAAAATAGTCACATTATAGGTGGCAGAAATAGTTACATTATAGGGAGCATGTCATAGGTGCTCCAGATTATATCTGGAACAATGTTTTCCATCCTGAGTACCTCAGTACACAGTTGACAAACTATAGAAGACCAGAGAAGAGAGATGACAATGGTTCAAGATGCAAAACCAAATTCGTGAGAGGCAGCTGAAAAAATTACTGGTATTTATCTAGAGAAAAGACGGCTTCAAAGATGTCCTGACAAAAATTTGAATACAGCTAAGATGAACATCTATGGGCCAATTATGTTGACTCTCCATTTAAAGGTTGGAAGTGAGAATATTATAGCTCCTTTTAAATATTTAATTGGCTGTTACATCCACAATAGATGACACATTATCTTGGCTTCAGGGAACCAAACCAAGTGAAAACAAAAGAACATTGGCTTAGTGCCCTATAAGGAGAACCTATCGTAGGTATCTGAGACATAAATGCAAATAGGGACCAACCCAGTAAATAACATTCATGTGTGAACTGGATGAATAAAAATATTAGCAAACTGAAAAGAGTATGCCATGCACCAAATGATAGCAATATGGAAAGATTCCAACTTTTCAAAAGCAGTTATGTATTTTGCTATTTATTTGCAATATTATAATTCTTGATGATATATATATATATATATATATATATATTTTTTTTTTAAAGATTTTATGTATTTGAAAGAGAGAGACACAGAGAAAGAGGGTACACAAGCAGGGCAGTGGAAGTGGGATAAACAGGCTTCCGGCTGTTTATTGAGCAGGGAGCCCAATGTGGGGCTTGACTCTAAGACCCTGGGATCATGACCTGAGCCAAAGGCAGATGCTCTACCTACTGAGCCACCCAGGTGCCCCCCCACCCCATTTTTAAAGATTTTATTTATTTGACAGAGAGAGACCCAGCGAGAGAGAGGGAACACAAGCAGGGGGAGTGGGAGAGGGAGAAGCAGGCTTCCCACGGAGCAGGAAGCCTGATGTGGAGCTCCATCTCAGGACCCAGGGATCATGACCAGAGCTGAAGGCAGACACTTAATGACTGAGCCACCTAGGTGCCCCATCTTGGATGTTATTTTTTAAAATTCTGTGTCTTTTACCAAACATCTTGGGGGATGAATTTATCTTATGGGACCTGGTTTGGGACCTCTCTAATGCTGAGGTCCGACATTGGCTATTATCATTGGAATTTCCAAGCAGGACAGGCTTGCAGTGTATCAGGGACACCACTGAGAATAAAATTGAAATACGTAATGTCTACCTGCCTTTTCACACCAGAGACTTTATGCTTGAAGTTTGATTTTTTAAAAAAAAATGTAGTTGCCTGTGGATTAATTGTGCCTATTGTATAATGCCGAGTTTCTAGTTTTCTTTCTTGCCTCTTTTACACTTTTTTGTCATTTAACATTGCTGTGTAAACCACATGTAAATTGTGCCATTCCTACGTGACCATTTATATATAGCTCTTTTAAAAGAATCATCCAGGACTGAGGCACAATGGTAGGCTACACAGATATAAGTGTTATTTGTCGTTTTCAATAATCTACATAGTCCCTATATCTCAAAGTTGTGTTCATTGAATTATTCAAGAAAAAAAATAACTATCCATTGTAGAATTATGCTAACTGTAACTCAAGTTAGGATAGTATGTTTGAGGTCATAATCCATTCCTCTAGTTTACATTTGAGGGGTTGAGATGACTTGCCAGGTGGTGCCTGGTATATAGTACATGCTGTTGGGGAGTTAGAGAAGGAAGAGAACACATGACCTTATGCTCAGGAAGTTTACAATCTCGAACAGGGAGACAGGACATCATACAAATGCTTATTAGAAGCAGTTGAAAGTATAGAGAATTCCAAGTCAAGTATTATGCTTTATTACAATTATTCCTCATAGCTTAGAAATTCACTACAAACAAAAAAGAAAAAAAAGATAGTATGAAAGTATGAAGCTTGAATACTGGACAATCTCCATTGTTGTGTGGTTTTCAGTCTTTGGTTTGTGATCTTCCATCTCCTTCCTGCCAGTGCTCTATGCTAGAAACCTTTATTATCCAAAAACTGAGATTGGGAATGAGAGATGTATAAAAGAGTAATAATGAAATAGACACCTTAGTTAGCTACAAAATAATTAGCTCAGCAACCAAATAAGCATTAAAATGAGTACTCTCTTAAATTTAGTAAGGTATTGAGAGTTTTTAAGAATTTTATTCTATTTCTCTCCATTTTCTATAATCTAATCTTGACTCTTTCCTTACAACCCTGATTTCTTTTCATAAAGAAAATATAGAAAGTAATCATTTTATCTCCCTAAATACGAATGCTGTTCAGGAGACAGTTACTAAGTGAATGAAATTACAAATTAAATAATTCCATTTTCTTCCTAACATGTTAAAGTAAGAAAGACATAAATATCAAAAGACTAAGCCTATCATTTTAAAAATAACTCTCTCATGACTGGGAAAGTTTAAACACGTACAAAAATAAGGTGACAGCCTTTCATGAAAAGAAAAAGCCAAGCTTTGAATTATGGTGTTACATTTATAGGTGATCTTCCAAGAAGATATGTGAAAGGTATTATTCATTGCAGGAAACTGGAAGGTATAATATGATAGAATAAGGATCACATTTTTCTCTTTGAGGTGATTTATATTTAAATGAGTTCTCCATAATCCTTTAAACTGAAGTGCAAATTGGTTATCAAAGTCCTTTGCTGTAAGGGTTGTTTTACATAATAACGAATTTCACAGAAGTTACTCAAAGGGAAATATTGATTTAGGCGACATCACAGGATATTTCAGTTACAGCAACACTTTAGATTAGTGCCATAGACAGCATATAAAAAACTTCCTAAAGTCTAAATTTCTGTATTAAGAAGGGTAGGCAGTGTTTTTGTTTATTCTTCAAATAAATACCCAGTAGTGCGATTTTGGGATCATATGGTAGTTCTATTTTTAATCTTTTGAGGACCCTCCATCTGTTTTCATAGTGGAAAGTTACAATCCCACCAGCAGTGCCCCAGGGTTCCCTTTTTTCCATATCCACACCAGCACTTGTTGTTTCTTGTCTTTTTGATACAAGCGTGAGGTGATATTACCTGGTGGTTTTGATTTGCATTTCCCTGGCGACTGGTGATGCTGAGCTTCTTTTCATGTCCCTGATGGCCATCTCTGTATATCTTCTTTAGAAAAATGTCTACTCCAATCTTTTGCCCGTATCTTTTCTCAGTAGAAAATATGTTAATAATAGAAATTTTTAATAAAATGATTGTTTTATCTACTCTTTCCCATCCACATTAGTGAGAAGCTGCCATCCATGTACTAGGTATATAGCTCATGTTTTTAGAAAATGGGTCTTGTGATCAACAGAAATGAAATCTTGCCATTTGTGATGAGGTGGATGGAACTAGAGTGTATCATGCTTAGCGAAATAAGTCAATCAGAGAAAGACAAATATCATATGATCTCCTTGATATGAGGAAGTGGAGATGCAACGTGGGGGGTTTGGGGAGTAGGAAAAGAATAAATGAAACAAGATGGGATTGGGAGGGAGACAAACCATACATGACTCTTAATCTCACAAAACAAACTGAGGGTTGCTCAGGGGAGGGGGGCCTGGAGAGGGGGGTGGGGTTATGGACATTAGGGAAGGTATGTGCTATGGTGAGTGCTGTGAAGTGTGTAAACCTGGCAATTCACAGATCTGTACCCCTGGGGATAAAAATACATTATATGTTTATAAAAAAATATAAAAAATTAATTAAAAAAATGGGTCATGTGAAAATAGTAGGAAATGTTCATTTGCCTGTATATGCTTGCGTTACTGCCAATGCCAAACAGCTCTGATTCTTGGCCCTTTATTCCCTGCTCATAACTGTGCTGTATAAGTTACATATGATACTTTATTTGTTTCTCACAATGTGAGGTAAGGATTACTATCTTTATTTTATAAATGAGAAAAATGAGGCTAGCTCAGTGGTGCGTGAGAATCTGAACCAGAGCTTATTTCTCTCTTTCACTATGCTGTGCCACCAACTCACATCTGCTTTCTTTTCATGAGTTCTACATGGCTCTTCACTAGGAGATATAAGCTCTAGTCCTCACCCCAGTGATAGAGTGAACACACAGGCAGGTTCCTCTTTGCTGTGTAGCTCAGGAGCCCCAGGAGCCCAACCAGTTCTCATTAGTAAGGAGTAACCAGGGGGCCTCACCTCAGTGAAATCCTGGGACCAGGTCCTAGGTGGGACCTGAGATTAAAACGATAAATGGGAAGAGCACAGGAGTCACTCATGAGACTGTGGTTTGAGACCCAGGTCCATCACTCACTATTCAAGTGACCATGGAAAAATCAATTTACCTCCTTGAACCTTTGTTTTTTTCATCTGTGAAATGAGGAAGCTGGATTTGATCAATGACTTTCAGAACTATATTTTTTAAAAAGTGAAGCTCTCTCTTTTTTTTTTTTTTTTCCTTTGAGATCAAGAGTGGGACACTTAATTGACTGAGCCACCCAGGCACCCCTGAAAAGTGAAGCTCTTTAAGCAAATGAAGTCATATGTTGAAACCCAATAATAAAATCGATACACAGGTAGAGCAAGGGCTGGATTTGGAGGAGGCATGAGTTCATCTGCCTCCTGGGCCTCCTTCTAACCTTCATCCTGTCTCCAGGGAGCCCCTGAGGTATGTGAGGCTTGCAGAACACGATTTTCAAACTGTGTACTCGCTCAGCTCTAACTGTATCCCAGTTCTCACAGTTTATGATTTAAAAACTATATGTAGCCACATGACAAGGGCATTAGAATTGTATTAGAAGAGAAACAGGGTCAAGGCTAATAATTCAAAGGAGAGGGGGCATTAAGTTGTAAAAGACAGAATCAACTGACTTGGCAGGGGGTGGCCAGGGGCATGCTTTTGATGGGGAGGACCCTGAAACTGGGTACTGGTTTTGCAGGGTTGTAGCAATGTAGGGGCTGGGCTTTCTAATCTTCATTTCTGGAATCTGTTATATTTTTGCAGTTAGTTTATTTAAATATGAATATTATTTTAGTCTGACAATATTATTCCAGTAATTGATTTTATTTTCTTAAAAGATTCTTGATAGTGAGCTATTAACTTTTAATTATGATACAACTATGCTTGTTATCACCAAAACTTTTCTCCTTGTTTAAAAATGTGAAATTTAGATAAATGGGTTCATGTTCTCTAATGAGTAAAAACTCAGATTGCCTTGTTGCAACTCTTGGCTTAAACACTTTCTTCATGTGTCTGTATTAACCTGCTAAACTCAGTGAGTGTCACTCTGGCCCTGAACTGTCCCTGTGATTGACACTGTCTCACTGGTTTAACCATGGCATGTCTTTGGCCATAAATCCTTTTCACTTACCTGCCTCCGCCTTCTGCTGCTTCTCAATTTTCTCCAGGCGCCCTAGCAAGGAGTCAATTTTCGTTTTGATCTGGGTTAATTCTTTCTTGATTGTCTGTAGCTCATCTGATTTCACTGGAAAGGGGAAAAGGGAAAGAAAGCAACAGAATGTCAAATGTACCATCAACTCACATAGAACACGACTCACAGAAACCCCATGTTTTCTCAAGACAGTGTCAAATCACATAGGACTTTCAATCTTACCAGTTTCTTGTTATTTCCAGCGATCCTAGAATACCGGAAGACATTGGCAATTACAGTAGGTTTCAGTGACGTGAGCATTAGATACTAAATCTTTTCACTGAAAGTTAAGCAAAGGGATGGAGTCATCTGGAAACATCTTATTAAATAACTAAGTGATATGAAACTCAGTTTTGGCAGGTAGCTAGCTAATCTGCACTGTAAAATGGATTCAGATTGAGGAATGATAAAATCATGACAGGTATGTTAATACCACATTGAGTTCTATGTTGTAATACATATTTCAGTAGTCAATGATATTTGTAATCTAGTCCCCTGGTGTTTTATGGAAACCAGGATACAAAGTTTATCGTCTGAAGAAATGTCTTAGATGCAAGAGACTTCCAACAGAACTCTTGCTACTTTGCCTACTTAAAAAAAAAATGAGGTAATAAGTTGTACATGTCCCTTTTTAAGCCATGGGGCTGGAGGAAAGAAAATTCACCAAAGTTACCACTGGTATGTTCTACAGTAGTGATTCCCATTCCAGGTTTTTGATATTTAGCATGGTTTCAAAGAAAAATAAGTGGGAACCAACACAGGACTGACAACTTTTCATTTTCCTGAGAAAGGATGTTAAAAACAATAAACAGCCTCCTATTAACAATAATAATTATTTTATAAAGAAGGAGCTTAAGAAGAGGAAAATCTCCTATTTAAGGGGAGTTCTTTAACAGAAATATATTTATGTTTATGGAAAATTCACTGCAGTGTTCCCATTTTCTCATTTTTCTGAGAACCACTGGAAAGTTTGCCACAAACCCACAAAAACCAGAGAATGAAGATTTCAAAGCTATCACTATAGAACATCTGCATCTGCCTAGGGGTTTTCAGTAGGTGGGGTTTCGGGTATCCATGCCTCCACAGAGATGCCTCTAGACTGGGGGGCATAGAGCTTGATGTTAGCCTATTGATTCTTCTCTGTTACCTTTGCTTCAAGTTTAAGATGATCTCTGCTTGGATTCTTCCCAAAAAGGCTGCAAGAAATTGAGCATTTAGCTTGGCTCTTTAGTCTTCAGGAAATTTCTTTGGTAAATAATAAAAACGAAATGCAATTTATGTTTGCTTTGAATAGAGCTATTTGTCAACTAAGATATGTGATATAATATAAATGATAATGTATGCATCAATATACATTAATTGCTCAAAGGAAGCACAGACTTTTTTTTTCCCAGTATAAAAAAGTGAGAAAACATTTTTTATTATAAAATCAGAAATTCCTTTTACAAAAAGCAGATTTTAATTTATGATGCAAAGTAGCTTGCAAAATAAAAACTACAAGAATCCAGGACCCCATGGAGTGTTCCTATTATGAAGAACCAAACTGAAAGTAGAACACAGTTTAAAATAGAGAATTGCTTCTTATGTCAATTATTTCAACGACATCAAAGTGCCATTGTGGAACTGCAGCTAAATTTGAAAAACATCATCTGTCACAATTGCAAATTGATTCCACTTTGAAGAATGATTTTCATTTCTTTTGATGGAAGCACATCATGTAGTTTTACTTAAACCTATCAAATTTAATAGAAAATATTTTATCTTATAACATTAGATTTCAGTGCAGAAGAAATGGGGCTGTGGCTGGAAACTAACAGAATATATTTCTTAGTAAGTAGAGCCACACCTCGGCCCAGGAATGCAGTTGACTTATTTTCGTGTCTTTATCTCCTTAAAAAAAACAACAAAACCAAAAACCCACCAATACCCCATTTTATAGAAACATTACAAACCACTAGAAATCTGGGTTAAGCACGTAGGAACTTAACATGTATCTAAGAAGTCAAGCCTGGCTTTTAGACTCATGTTTAATACTCCAGGAACACATTTTATGATCCGAGTCAATTTTGGTTTAATTAGTTAACGGTATTTAAGCTTAGAGACAACAAGGATCTGATCTGCATAAATTCTGTAAGCTCTTTCCTGCCTCTACCAAGAAAGTCTGAACCGGTCTCCAGCCCTATGCAAGTGGCCCAGCTTCAATCTTGGAATGGGTAGCAGCAAAGGTTCATCAAGGTCCGGCAAAACACAGGTTAAAACTAGTTTTCGTTGCTTCTTGAGCAGCTGTGAAAGTTGTTTTCTTACTGCACTTCAGTGCTGTCCTTGGGAGAAGGCCTGCCACTTACCTGGCCTACTTGCCTAAAGTCCTGTTTGTACCTATCTTCGGTAGAATTCACTTATCTATAGATATGGGGGTGGCTTTGTGTTATTGTGTCTGGTTTCCAGATGGAATATCTGAGATAAACCACCTCTCTATCTGATGTGCTTCCCTCTCAAACGCTTCTCTGCCTCTTTTCTGCCCCCACCTTGTTTGGCTCCTGTTAATAACTTCTCTCGTGCACTGTTACATCGATCCCCTACTCCAGCAAAATGGATGCATATTTTACAAGCATAGATTTCTAAACTTAGAATTTAAAAAATTTTTGCAACTTTAAATTCTGATATTGTCCCCCAAATATAAGTGAGTTCAGAATTAAGGAGAGCCTTAGATCCAAATTTTCCCAGTTCATTTTCCTTCCTTTTTACATTCCCCCCCACATCCACTCTCTGTCCACCCTTAATTAGGCTTCTGCCTTCAATTTGCTCAGTCTATGGCATAGTCCCTTCATTGTAATAAATCATAAACCTTTTCAATTGAATACTACCAGAATGTCCCCATTTCTATAGGAAAAACTCCAGAAACCCACACAGAGGTGCACAAACCAAACTATGAACTGGTATCCAGGGTCTGCTCCTAAGTATATTTCCAGCTGTGCATTCCATTTCCTCAGAAAACATACTCTTCACTTGAACAGAAAAGGTTAGTGCTTAATTAAATAATGCATGGAACCGGGTAGACTCTAGTTCACATCAATGTTTCTTTGGGGAGTCACTTGTAATCACTAAGATTCAGGTTCAACAATCTGTAATTTCCATCCTTCACCTTAGAGGCCTGTTATAAAAATTTAATAAAGCAGTTCACATAAAGCACTTAGGACCATGCCCAGAACATCATTAAACCCAATAAATGATAGTAGCGGAAGACATGCTTTCTATTACTCATTATTATTATTGCTATTGTTTTTATTGATATTATTATCCCAGAAAAGACTCTCTCTCTCCCTCAAATATGTCTATATCAAAATTCTATATGCCTTTTAGAGCTTCATTGAAAGTCTTGCCTCCTCTATGGATTCTTCCTTGACTAACCCTCTGGAGGGTGCATCTCTCCCCTGTATTCAATGGCATCTCATATTTACCACTAGACATACACTGTCTGTTGATTTTTACTTAGTATGTACACTTTTCATATTAAATTATAAGCTTCTTGAGAATGAAGCCATGATTAGATATTGTGGAATTTCAAGAGTCATGCTTTTGAATATTTTCTGTGTTTTAATAACTCCTTCTTCTATTATTGACTGATGAGACTCCTGATGTTTACCATAATGTCCTGGACTTTAAAGTATGTCCTCCTTAATTAGAAAATTATATTAATAGGCTTAAGAAGAGCTCTTGAATTAGATTAGTAAATAGTGAAATTTTCCTGTCTTTCATCATAAACCAGATCCATAAAAATTATTGAGACTCCAGATTAATAAATTATTCTGATCTCTGACAATACAACATTTCAAAAAGAAGGAATTTTGGACAGTTGTTTGAGGCAAAACATATTAATAAATTTATCCTATCATAGGCTCTCAACAACCAAACTCCCTTGAATGGAGAGAAGGCATCCAATTCCTTCTTCTCCTACCTTCCTACTTACCGTCCTTCCTTCCTGCCTTCCTTCTGTCCTTCTCTCCCTTCCTTGTTCCCTCCTTCCCACCCTCCCTTCCCCTTTCTTTCTCTTTCTCTTTTTTTCTTTCTTCCATATTTCTCTCATTCTTTTTCTCCTTGTATGTTTAACAGAATTTAGCTCAGTCTCTTAAACACAGCAAGAAATTGGCAAATTTCAGAAGATCTGTAGGTGTATGTGTAAGTAGGCAGGCCACTGGATGCAATTTCAACCCAACCAGCAAATCTTATTTAAAGCTTTGTGAATATACCAGGCACTAAACTGGAATTGACTGTTTCATGGAGAGACAGAGAAGCAAACAAGGAGTGCAATAAGAAAATTAGCTTGGGAATATACTGTTTCTTAATCAGAAAGCCTATGATAAAAGAATAAGAGGATATATAACTTGGGCAGCCACACTTTTGTATTTTTCCCTAATTCTACTTCATTTCTTCAAAAATCTAATATCTTTATCTTTGAAGATACATTGCATATAATATAGTGCCTTTATTTTTATATAGAGTATTAGATCGTGAGAGTCAGGAGTATTTTTTACCAAGAATAATACGGAATGATTTTAATCAACTTGTTGTTACTTAATTGTTATGTATAAGTAACTTAATGTAGACAAGCTAAGGGCTTGGGAAAATTAGAACCAATTACTAAAGAGTATGAGTTCTATAATTTGAAATTTATTAATTTGAGAATTTAAGAAAATTACTTTGCTTCCCAGTCAGCTCCAAATTACCTTCCCTTGACTTACCTGCTTGCCTATCTAATTATCTTAGGCTCTAGTCACAACTGTTCATTGTCCCTTTAATGTGTCTTGTGTTTTCAGACATCTATACCTGTGTTTCTGTTGTTCTTATTTGTCTGCCCTACACTCTCACCTTCTCCACCTGGCAAATGTCATTTAATTTTTAAATACTCAGCTCCAATGTTGCCTACAGAGTAAAATCATCCTCAACCCTTGAGCGTTTTGTTAAAAAGCTCATCGTCTTTCTACTCATACTTCTTTCAAATGACACTTGAAATGATCTTTTCTTTAAATGTCTCTCTCCCTAACAAGATCAGGAACTGCTTTCATTTTTGACTCAAGTGTCTAACATATTTATTCAACAATATTCATGAAGATCTGCTATTGCTGGATTCCTTCCCAAGAGCTGGGGATATAGTCATAAACAACAGAGACAAAAGTCATTGAAATGATGGAGCACCCATCTAGCAGAGGAAGAGGACAACAACCAAGTATCTTTTATTTGTTTATAAATCTAAATATAAAGTGCAGAAAAGAGGTTAGGGAAAACCTAGCTTGGGAGTAAGATTTGTGTATACTGATATACATATATTATATATTATATATGTATATAATGATATATATGTGTATATATGTATATATTAATATACATATGTATGTATATTATATAATAGGTATCTATTATATATTATATAATAGATTATATAATATTACATAGATATATATTAGATTATATAGATATATATAGATTATATAATTGATACCTATTATATCTATCTATATATCTGTAGATATCTGTAGATATATAGATAGATATAATAGGTATCTATTATATATTATATAATAGATTATATAATATATAGATATATTAGATTATATAGATATATATAGATCATATAATAGGTTATATATATATATCTAATATATATCTATATATAATAGGCATCTATTATATATTATATAATATATTTTATATATAGATATATAATAGAATATTATATAGATATAATATAGAATATTATATAATAGATACATATTATATATATATATTACCATTGTATGTATGTATGTATATATGGTAAAGGAAAGGGAAATGTCACCGATAAAGTGAAAAAAACATTTGAGCAAAAGTCTCAACATAGGGAGGCAGCAAGTCATGGGACTATCAAGAGGTAGTGGGATAGAAGACTATATGAGGCTGAAGAATGGTAGATGCAAAGGCCTGACTCAAAAGTATACCTGATGTGTTTTAGAGGCAGCCAAGAGGACAGTATGGCTGGAGTGGAATGAGCAATGGGAGAAGAATACAAGTCAAGAGGTGAGCTGGAGAGTGGAGAAGAGGGAAAAGGGATATGGAAAAGATGGTAGAGAGTCTTATTGGCCAAAGTAAGTACTATGGGTTTTATTCTGAGTAATATAAGGGGCTCATTGCTACATTTAAAGTTTTTATTTTTCATACAGTGTTAACTTAGTTTCGGGTATACAACGTGATTTAAGAATTTTACACAGCACTCAGTGGTCATTAGGACAAATGTACTCTAAGTCCTCTTTATCTAGTCCACCCATTCCCCACCCAACTCCCCTCTGGTAACCGCCAGTTTGTTCTCTGTATTTAAGAGTCTGAATAGCTATATGCAAAAAAATGAAACTGGACCACTTTCTTATACCAGACACACAAATAAATTCAAAATGAATGAAAGGCCTAAATGTGAGACAGGAAACCAACAAAATCCTAGAGGAGAACAATGGGCAGCAACCTCTGTGACCTCAGCTGTAGCAATTTCTTACTAGACATATCTTCAGAGGCAAAGGAAACAAAAGCAAAAACGAACTAATAGGACTTCATAAGATAAAAAGCTTCTTCACAGTGAAGGAAATAATCAATGAAATTAAAAGGCAACTGATGGAATGGGAGAAGATATTTGAAAATGACATATCTGATAAAGGGCTGGTATCCAAAATCTATAAAGAACTTACAAAATTCAATACCCAGAAAACAAATAGTCTTATTTAAAATGGGCAGAAGACACGAATAGACATTTTTCCAAGGAAGACATAAAGAAGGATAACAGTTACATGGAAAGATACTCAACATCACTCATCATCAGGGAAATACAAATCAAAACCACAATGACATACCACCTCACACCTGTCAGAATGGCTAAAATGAACAACACAGGAAAACAACAGATGTTGACAAAGATGTAGAGAAAGGGGAACCCTCCTACAGTGTTGGTGGGAATGCAAACTGGTGCAACCACTCTGGAAAAGAGTGTGGAGGTGACTAAAAAAGTTAAAAATAGAACTATGCCTATACCCAGCAATTGAACTACTATTTTTTATTTATTTACTTAAAGGATAGCTGATCTGAAAGGGATACATGCACCCCAATGTTTATAGCAGCATTTTCAACAATAGCCAAGTTATGGAAAGAGCCCAAATGTCGATCAATGGATAAATGGATAAAGAAGAGGTGATATACACACACACATTCTCTTTCTCTCTCTCTCTCTCTCACACACACACACACACACACACACACTGAAATATTACTTAGCCATCAAAAAGGATGAAATCTTGCCATTTTGCATTGATGTGAATGGAGGCTGTTGGGTATCAGACTAAGCAAAATAAGTCAGAGGAAGACAAATACTATATTATTTCACTCATATGTGGAATTTAAGAAACAAAACAGATGAATAAAGGAGGAAGAACAAAAAAGGCAAACTAGAAAACAGACTCTTAACTATACAGAAAACACAGGGCTGCTGGAGGGAAGTGGTCAGAGGATGGTCTAAATGGGTGATGGGTATTAAGAAGACCATTTATGATGTACACTGAGTGTTGGTGATGGATCACTAAATTCTGCTCCTGAAACTAATATTACACTGTATGTTAACTAACTAGAATTTAAATAAAAAATTGAGACAAACAATGGAATACTATGTAGCCATCAAAAGAAATGAAATCTTGCCATTTGCGACAACATGGATGGAACTAGAGCGTATCATGCTTAGCGAAATAAGTCAAGCAGAGAAAGACAACTATCATATGATCTCCCTGATATGAGGAAGTGGTGATGCAACATGGGGGCTTAAGTGGGTAGAAGAAGAATCAATGAAACAAGATGGAATTGGGAAGGAGACAAACCATAAGTGACTCTTAATCTCACAAAACAAACTGAGGATTGCTGGGGGGAGGGAGGTTGGGAGAAGGGGGTGGGATTATGAACATTGGGGAGGGTATGTGCTTTGGTGAGTGCTGTGAAGTGTGTAAACCTGGTGATTCATAGACCTGTACCCCTGGGGATAAAAATATATGTTTATAAAAAATTAAAAATTAAAAAAAATTGAGACAAACAAAAATAATACTATCTTCAAAGGAAACATATTTCCCCTCTTTTCTTTAATTTTACAACAAAAACTGCAAAAGAAAATTACAGACAAAAGAAAACATAGTGTCATAATAAAAAATATTTTGTTGTCCAGCTGATGATACTTAATTTTTCTACGGGTGATTTTAGGGCTTGAAATTAGAATTATTCTTCAATATCAGCAAAATGATAAGTGAATAAAAATAAAGTTCCTAGAATATATAACTCTAGCTCACTTTGAGGCAAGCAGGATACTAGAGAAACTGGGAGTCAGTATACATCATACAGATAATCTCAAATATTTTTCCAAAACCATCACTGTAGTTAGTATTTTACTCAGGGGGGAAAAAAAAGAAACCACATTAAATCATTTCAGACTTAAATGAGTTCACTGATTTACTGATAAATGTTATTACATTCTGATACAGTCAACAAGATAATGTTTGTGCTTTTTCTTGTGAGATGAGATATAATCCAAAAAGGAAATTAGGCATATGAGATGATACCATCTTTTATATAAAAAAAATGTGTGCATCTCTGATTTATGTGATGAAAAATATTGCAATTTATTTTAGTCACCTGTGGGTCAAGTCTATTCAGGGACAAATAAAGAAGCTTCAGCTAACTGTCTAGATCAGTGGTTCTTTACAGAAGGTAATGCCCTGCATGGGATATTTGTAATGTCTGGAGTCATTTTTGATTGTCACAGTGTTAGTGGCATCTAATGGGCATCTGGCCTGCTCAACCTCATAAAACATACAGGATAGCCTCCCCCCACAACACCACACCCGAGAATTATCTGATTAAAAATGTCAATAGCATCAAGCCTTAGAAACCCTGGTCTAAATAATCATATACCCTCCTTCACCAACACCATGCTTCTTGGAACTGTTTAGAAAACTTAAAACTGTAAGCATGCAGACTTCAACATAATTCACAGTAATTTGTTTCTCTTCTTATTTATTTCCCCCAGCCTTTGATAAATTATTTAAATGTAAAAAAGGAATAAAAATAATTTGCATAGAACTTAATTAATCAGTTACTTTTACATTTACTACTTTTTCAGTAAAGGAACTTGACAATCTGACAATTTACATGACATTCTCAAAGCTACAGAGTGACTATGTGTAATGTAATAATCTGAACAGGTAGAGTTCAGGCTCAAACCCAGGTCTTTTGACTATGAATTCTACATTCTTTATCGTGCTATAAAACTTCGTTTGGTATGAATAATATGATTGTCAGCTTTAGCTCTTTCCTTCAAGATGCACTAAGGAACCTTATTATTTTTAATTTAGTCTCACCCAGAAAAAATGAAGACCACTGACTTCCATAAAATAGATTTTAAGAAATCTTTACCATTATCAATGCAATTTGTCTACTTCAGCTTCTCTTTGTCCTTTTCCTCTTATTCATATATTTTAAGCTAGTTTAATATGCAAAAACGATTTTGCCAACTTTATAAATAGTTTTCAAAGTCAGACTTTAAGAAATTTTGCTAAAATAAATTGAAGCAATATGTATAATTCTCCATTTATATATGTAAATATAGTTTGGCAATTACCACACCCATGGATGGAATTCGCTAGAAAAAGAATTACATATATGTGCATATGTATGTATTCATAATACCTAGGCCTGCATACATCTACACTAATTCTTTCTATGTATTTTTAGAAAGAGAAAATGAAATGAAGAATGAGTGCATTATTTTATTCAATAACTATTATTCAGATACCTGCTGTATGCAGCCATGCATCTAGCATACCATTGCCAGCTGCACATATACCATCTTAATTAATCTTTATGATAAAATACAAAATATATATTATTAAAATTGTTTGATGGATTAGAATGGTGAATGTTAGAGAAGTTAAATAATATGTTTAAGACTGCCTAGCAATACATCTAACCCTTAAACACTTACCCTAAAACACTCTGGAGGGGTCTCTGAACTGTACCAGGCACATACCCTCACTCTGGCCCTAAATCTAATCCTCAGCCTGTCCCTAACCCTAACCCTATACTGGTCCTAACATGAACCCTAACCCTAGATCTGAAAAAAAAAGGGAAGATGTGATATATACATAAACACATAAATATGTGTATATGTATATGTATATGTATATATATATAAAATAGATGTGTTATTATAATGGAATATTACTCAGACATAAAAAAGTATAAAATACTGCCATTTGCAATGACATGGCTAAAGAGTATTATGTTAAGTAAAATAGGTCAGTCAGAGAAAGACGAAAACCATATGATTTCACTCATATTTGGAAATTAAAAAACAAACAAAATGAACAAAGGGACAAAAAAGAGAGAGAGGCAAACCATGAAACAGACTCTCAACCATAAAGAACAAACCGATGGTTACCAGAGGGGAGGTGGGTGGGGGAATGGCTGAAACAGGTGATGGGGATTAAGGAGGGCGCTTGTGCTGAGCATGAGTGTTGTACAGAAGTGCTGAATCACAATACTGTACACTTAAAACTAACATTACACTGTATGTTAACTGGGATGTAAGTTAAAAAAAAATCTATTTGAGAATTCCTTAAAAAAAAAAAATAAAAGACTGCCTAATAAAAATGCAACAAAATCAAGTTTAGAGTAGGCTGCCTGATTCCAAAGCCGTGTTTCAATTTTTGTTTGTTTGAGTCTCTCCCTGACTCTCCAAGCCATGAGCTTCTTGTTACAATGAACGGCTTCCTTAACCTCATGGAGTTTATAATGAGTGGAGGGAGTAAATGTGTAAGCAACTTATTACAGTACATATGAACATGAAATATATAAAATAATGGAGGAGTAAGTGAAATGTACCTATCGCTTGATTTGGAAGTTATCTCCTATTTTTTAGTTTTCCCTACCAGATTTTAAGAACCTGAAACCACGTCTATTTCATTTACAGAATATTCATTTGGGAGTTATGTAGTCATATAGTAGGTGCTGATGAATTGAACTTATGTGAACAATGTGGGGAAAGACAAGTACAATTCGTTTTTGTGGGGTTAGAAGGCTGTGAAAATATTCATGAAAGAATGGGTCTGTGACTGGAAGGGTGATTTGAATTTCAGCAAGCGAAGGAGATCTTCTAAGTAAAGGAAGCAGCAAATCTTAAATTATAGAGCTTGAAAATGAGCGTCAACATCCTGGCTTCTTTGAGACCCAGGAGTGTAGGCCAGAATTTGTCCCTTGTTTTACTAACTCAAAATTCCAGAACCCACTTTCTCTGAGTTGTACTATTTTTAAAGATGTAGTTCATAGTCAACTATGAAATACATGAAAAACAAGGAGTAAAATGTGGAAGGCAAAAATAATATTGGTGACAAATATTCCGCAAATATTTTAAGAGTGTACTCCGTGCAGTGCAAAAGTAACTTGAAGAATGAATCTGTTATCTAAAATGGAGAGAAGAGATGTGCATACGAAAGACCATAGCATGAATCCAAGGGCTTCAGTCCTGTAATAGGAATAACAGCAACTGGTTTGGCTTCATATTGATGCCCTTGTAGCACAAAGGGATGCAGACTTGTTTGGGGTGAGTGGTATTGCCTGAACTGGACCTTGAGAACCAAATAAAATTATTAATAATGTTTTTCTACATACAAGATAGATAACACAATCGATAACACATTTTTTGAAATAAAGGAAAAGGCTTTCAAATGGAGGTGTATGAACATGAGTTTAAAAGCATTTAAATAAGAGTACAATTAAGCTAGGGGAAGGGTTGTGGGAAATGGGAAGCACCAGATCAGATATATCTTGAAAAGTCACTCAAGAGTTTTGAATCTTATTAGGTAAATGGTAGCAATTCTGAGTTTTGAGTGAGGAGTTGACAGAAATAATTTATTTTGAATAATCCTGCAGCTGGGCACAGAATTAATGGGTTTGGGGGAGAGCAGAGAGCCCAGAAGAGTAGTCAAGAGACCAGCAGAGTAGTCAAGGCTCTGCTTGTCAGCACATGATCTGGGAAAAAGCGGCAGAAGCAGCAGCAGAGGTAAAAAATGTCATTAAGATCTTTTGATAGGATTTCATGCTCACAAACGTTTATAATCCTACAGTGGAAAGATTAGATCCTTTCTGGAACTTCTAGCGGAACACAAAGGAAAACACAACTTGTATAGAGGAGCTGAGAAAACCATCTTAAATGCTCACAAGCTGTATTGGTATTAGGAATTTATCAAATATTTTGTTGTTTGCCTCTTTTCAGGTTATATTAATGAGCCACATTAAAACCTGGTGAAAAAAAGCCTAGAAGAGGCGCTCACAAATGTTTTTATTCATGACAAATACATTATAATTATTTCGGTTGGGCTGCTTTGGATCTATATATTATATTGTGATGTTAGTAAGGATTTATTACTCTTTATACTAAGTGCTTGTTAGTGTTCAGACTGTAAAGCCATGTGCATTTGAAAATTCAGTTGTGTTTACCAAGATGAGCTAAATGGACCTGAATCTCATTCTCCTAAGTTAATTACTGAACTATAATGTCCAATAATTTGGCTCTTAAAATAAGAAACCATTGAAGGGTATGCCAAGATCTCCATACTTTGTTTAGGTTTTACATGCATATTACATCCATGTTATGGGTTGAATTCTGTTCCCTACAAAATTTATATGTTGAAGTCTTAGCCCCCAATATCTCAGAATGAGATTGTGTTTATGCATGGGGCCTTTGAAGAGGTAATCAATTTAAAACAAGGTCACTAGATCTGATATTCCCTACTCCAATATGACTAGTGTAATTACAAGAAGGAAATCTGGACACACACACATAGACACACACAGAAGGAAGATGATGTGAAGACACAAGGAAAAGACGGCCATCGACAAACCAGTGAGAGAGGGCTGATGTAGCGCTTTCCTTACAGCCCCTGAAGAAACACATGCAACGTTGTGATCTCCAACTTCTAGACCCTAGGACAGTGAGAAAATAGATCTCTGCTCTTTAAGCCACCCAGACTAGGGTATTTTATTGTGGAAGTGCTAGCAAACAACTATAGCCATCCTATAAATTTCTTAAACGATTATTTTTGATCAGATGGCACTTTGCTGGGAGTCTTTTCCCTCAGCCTGGGATGAAATTCAAACCCTTCAATATTCTCCACAGTTTTCCATTGTCCTGTTACCCAAGTTTATCTTTTGCTTTGCTTAATTATAGTATCCTGAGTTTCTTAACTGCATATCTAGCACTATGTTTTTGCTTTAGATAATAATAGTAATCAATAATGATAATAATAATAATAATAATGATTATTATTGCTATTATAGCTTATTATTAAGACTTTAGAATATGAGACACTGTTCTAAGAGCTTTATGTGCTGGCTCACATAATCCTCACAAAAACTTTCTGGAGAGGGCAATAAGATTATCATTCTTATTTCCCAAACCAAGGTAAAGGAAACAAAGTTTCTTGCCCCCAAACACAATTAGTAAATGGCAGAGCCACTGCTGGATTCCAGTTACAACTGTCTCATATCTCATACTCTTAACTACTGTACTCTGTTGTAACAACAACAACAATAATAATAAAACCCCTTCCTGAACATTGACTTTGTAACAAGACTTGCCTAAGAACTTTATAAGCCTAAGTAATTTAATCCCAACCAACAACTTAGTGGATACACTGTATAAATTCCATTTTCCCGATAGAAAATGGAGTCATTCAGGGATTAAAGGATTTCCCCATGGTCAAAAGTGAGGATATTGCCTAATGGGGATTCCACCCAAGGCAATCTGACAGCAAATCCTCTGCTCTTCTATACAGAGGTACTGTATCTTAGAAAGTAGGAGTCTCTCTGATTCTGGTTCTGTTTTTTTTTTTTTTTTTTTTTTTTTTTTTTTTAAATTCATTTATCCTTCTAAACTTCTGTTATCTTTAAATCCTCTGGCCAACAGTAATTTCTTTCCTTAAACCTAAAAGCAGAATATATATTTTGGCCAAGATAATGGGTAGAAGGGGAAGTTTAATGATATTTTGCTGGATATTAACATTGTATCTCTGCTTGATGCTTTGTCTCCATATTTAAATAACATGCTTTTAGGGAAAATAAAAACAAAAACAAAAAACAACACAACACTTCCTTAGCCTTGGGGATAAGTTCTCAACTGTTTCTTAAATTTAATTGAACTCTCTTTAATTTCTTATTAGTTGCTTTAGGGCTTTGCGTTAGTCTATCACCTATTCTGTTATCAAAAGCACATTGACAGGACCCCAAAGACATCAAAAGTTACTATGATTTTTCTTGTTAGTAAAAAAAAAATAAATAAATAAACAAATAAAAATTTTTAAAAACAAAATAAAAATTTAAAAAATGGGGACCAGAAATTACTCTGTTGGTTAAGTGGCTGACTCTTGATTTTGGCTCAGGTCATGAGACTAAGCCTCATGTCGGGCTCCACACTGCGTGTGGAATCTGTTTGCAATTCTCTCGTGCTCTTTCTCCCTCTGCCCTCCTCTGTCATCTTGCATGTGGGTGCAGTCTTTTTCTTAAAAAAAAAATAATAAAATATTTTAAAAAATGACTTTTCTCTTAGACATTAGAGTTTAAATTATTTTAAAATTGATTTAATATTTTTTCCAGAGGGCACTCATTTTTCCACTTAGAAACTACAGCTAAAGCTCATAAGTATTCATGTCTTCTCTTTTGCAAAATGCTTAAATACAATGTCACGTCTTGTTTATCTTATGATTCCATGGGACAGCACAAACTGATTACAATAGTTTGGGGATACATTCCAAGACCCTCAGTGGATACTTGAAACTGGAGACAGTACTGAACCCTATTACACTATGTTTTTTCCTATACATATATACAAACATTTACATATCTTTGATAAAGATTAATTTGTAAATTAGGCACAGAAAAAGGTTAATGAATAAATAGAACAACTATAACAATATTCTTTAATAAAGTTATGTGAATGTGGTCTCTCTCTTTCAAAATATTTTATTATACTGCCCTCATCCTTCTTGTGATGATGTGACAAAATGCCTGTTTGAGAGATGAAATGAGAAGAACGGTGTAGGTGTCATGAAGTAACACTAGGCTACTATTGACCTTCTGATGATATGTCAGAAGGAGGAGCATCTGCTTCTGCACCCTGGTTTGCCATGGGTAACAAACTGTGGAAAGAGAAACCACAGATAAATGGGAGGTAATTGCATAGTTTCAGTTCAAGTTGATTTGCAAAGGGACATACCTAGTGGTAATTTAATTTTTTAAAAGAGAAACCCATTCTAAACACATATCAGTATTCACCTTTCGCAAATTATAGTGTTATATTAGTATATAAAATAAAAATATAAAATTACAGTTTTTGCTCACAGCAGAATTTAGTCACATCAAAAATCTGAAAAAAGAAATGACAAATTGTCCAAGCTATAACATTAATTTCCCTTCTGTACTTGCCAAGTCATTAAATGCTAGGAAACAACTATTAATAAAAGAGCAAGATGTCCCTCAGTAAATATTCATTCACTTAAGCCAATATTAACATAGTATACTTTACATTCCACTAGAATTTTTCACTTGTGATTTAAATTTGAAAATTATTGTTATTCCCAGGTACCAGGCTAATTATAAAAGTACTATTAAATAATGAATATTTATATACACACAGCACATATAATATAGTTTGCCTACATGATTTTAGAAAGAACGTGCAACTGTGATTCTAGTTTTGCTTGCTAGTGAATTATATACAGATACTGTTTAGATATATATTTCATTAAAATAACACTAATCTACAGTTAATGTTTACGAATTGAGGCTCTAAAAGTATAGAATATATGAAACATACATAGACTGTTTGTTCTCAGGATGCCTGGGTGGCTCAGCCAGTTAAGTGGCTGCCTTCAGCTCAGGTCATGATAACAGGGCCCTGGGATGGAGTCCCGCAGTGGGCTCCTTGCTCAGTGGGGAGCCTGCTTCTGTTTCTGCCTGCCACTCCCCCTGCTTGTGCTCACTCTCTGTTCTTTCTGTCTCTGATTAAGAAAATATAAAAAAATTTGTTCCCTGTTGTCAGTCTTCCTATACTAATAATTTTGTTAAAATTAACATCACTTGAGAATCAATATATCCATGGTAAGTTTCAAATAATTATTTTACTAGATGGTCCTTACAAAATATTTTCATCCCATAATTTGTCCAATATTTCTACTTAATGCTTTTCCTTATCTTTCATGAGCAACAAAGGGACTCTAGAACGAATACTTCCAAATGATTGCTGCTAGAAAATAAAACACACTGCATATATTTCAAAACATCTCTGGTTTATATTAAGGAGTCTAGTTCCACTTAGTCTTCCCCAAAGATTATCACATCTGTCACACAAAACCAGGGAGAGAAGACTGAATTAAACCACTGATTCCATCACTGTATTTAAGATTCTTATCAGGGCACCTGGGTCGTTCAGTGGGTTAAGAGTTGGACTCCTGGTTTCCGCTCAGACCATGATCTCAGGGTTGTGAGATCAAGCCTTATGTTGAGCCCCAAGTTGAGTCCCAGGTGGACCCCAGTTGAACTCTCCCACACCAGTCCCGAGTGGAACTCTGCCCTCAGTGCTGAGTCTGCTTGGAATTCTTTCCCCGTTCTTCTCCCTCCCCATCTTCTCCTCCAGCTTATATGTGCTCGCTCTCTCTGAAATAAATAAATAAATAAATAAATAAATAAATAAAATCTAAAAAAAAAAAAAAAGAATAAATTCTTATCCTACATATAGTTCAGTATATATAGGCTAGTTTGGATTATTTTTTCAAGTAGCTGACTATAGAGATTTCCTTTCCTATAAACATCCTTTCAGTATTTATTCCAATGTAAAAAAAAAAAAAAGTCACTAGATTTCTCAATACTTGGAGAATAAGGAAAAATAGAAGCATGAGGGTATATGCTCTGTGTGGGTGGCTCAACTTCCAAAACATAATGTTAGTTAAATTCCAAAATTCATGGATTATGGCTGACATGGAGACTGGAAGAGCATCCATATGTACCTAAGGCCTCATGGCTCCTGAAACGAGGTGGAGGTATGGAATACAGCATTTGTACCTGTGGAGGTGGGAGAGGGTACTAAGTGTACAGGTGGTTTGGAAAAGAACTTGCTTCCCTCTGCTAGAAGGCAGAGAAGAATGTGATTGATCCCTGAGTTGCTAGGAGAGAAGAAAGGGGCTCCAGTAAATTCTCTTAGAGTGAACAGAAGGACTATAACTTGCACCTTGCAATGTATAATCCTTGGAGAATTTGAGGGTTGCCACTGACTCCAGAGGCATTTCCTGAGAAAGGATGCGTTATTGGGTGTAGACAGCCTATCTTGATTTACATGTGAGAACAAAAAGTCCTCCTCAACATGTCAAAAGAAAAGGTCAGGCCCAAAATAGCTACCAATTTTATAAAAAATTTCGATTGGCTCTTAGTCCTTCACTGCCCATAAGAAAAAGAGCTTCATGTGCATTTCGGGGAGTTGAGGAATTCTATAACAAAGCAAACAAGGGAGCACAGCTCTTTGTAGGAGAGAGATGAGGCAAATAACCAGAACAGGTGGATACTGGGGATGCAAAACCAATGTTATAAAATGTTAATAAAAATGCCATGGCCACCTTTACAGAGAAATACATGATTTTTGATGGCTCAATTTTTTGATTTTTTGATTTTATGATGGTGCAAAAGCTATACACATTCAGTAGAAACAGTACTTTGAATTTTGAATTTTGGTATTTTCCCAAGGTAGCGATATGTGGTACTGTAGTGTCTCCTGATGAAGGACAGTGGCAGGAAACCATAGCTCTCAGTTGGCCACATGATCATGAAGGTAAACAACCAATGCACTTAACTGTACCCACGCAGCCATTCTGTTTTTGACTTTCAGTAGAATACTCATTAAGTTACATGAGATATTCAACACTTTACTATAAATAGGCCTTGTGTTAGATGATTTAGCCCAACTGTATGCTAATGTATGTGTTCTGAGCACATTTAAGGTAGACTAAGCTAAGCTATGATGTTCAGTAGGTTAGGTGCATTAAATGTATTTTCTACTTATATTATTTTCAATTTACCATGGGTTAATTACCAGAGGTGATAAGATGTTGGAATGTTAAAAAAAATGTGGAAATAAGATATGTAGAATATTAGGGGGAAAAGAAGCATGATTTTAAAATTCTGGATCAAGTCAAAATATACATATGTGAGGGAAACAAAAAGTTTTTTGGATATGTATAGATTCAGAAATCATGTTTTTAATTTACCCAAGAAAATTATTTTAAAAGTAACATAAAAACTAAGAATTAAAGAATAATAGATATAAATAATGAATTTTATAAAATTTTATATTGAGTCTTAATGGATAATAATGATGACAGACACTGGGAGTTGGCAAATAAGCACTAGGTACAGAATATTTGAAAAAGAAAAGATATATATAATATATAAATATGTAATACAAGCTGGGAACTAAAACTTTAATGTTTATGTATAAAACCTGACATTTTTGGTGGGGTAAGGGATATAGAGGTAAGGTTGTTGGTGTAGAGACAGCAATGAAGTAAAAGCTTTCAAAACTTCATGTCTTGAATGGGAGTTAGAATAACTATTTTTTTTTAAGATTTTATTTAGTTTTTTGACAGAGAGAGACACAGCAAGAGAGAGAACACATGCAGGGGGAGGGAGAGAGGGAAAAGCAGGCTTCCCACTGAACAGGGAGCCTGAATCAGGGCTTGATCTGAGGACCCTAGGATCATGATCTGAGCTGACGGCACAGATGCTTAGCGACTGAGCCACCCAGGCACCCCTAGAATAGCTATTTTTTGACTTTAGGAGATTAATAGGTAAGTATATATTTATTTGGAACTATTTAATATGTTAATATAATTACTAACGAAATAGAGAGGCCTAGTAGAATATCCAAATTAAAGCGGTTGTGGTGAAAGAGATAGGAATTAAAAGAAAATTCATTAAGCAAGCATAAGGAAAAGTTAGAAAGAAGAAACAATAAATTATATACTTGAAATAAGGATGGAAGGAATATAATACCAATATATTAGTTAATCATTAAATGTAAAAGGATCAAATTTCCCTATAAAAAAACAAAGAATTTCATACTGCTTTTAAAAACAAAATCCAGCTTTATTTTGTTTTTAGGAAATATACAAAAATAAAGTGTGAGTGTGTGATGCCTGGGTAGTCCAGTCTGCTGACCATCTGACTCTTGATTTCAGCTCAGGTCATGATCTCATGATCATGAGATCAAGCCCCACAGTGGGCTCTGTGCTGGGCATGGAGCCTGCTTAAGATTCTCCCTCTCCCTTTGTCCCTCCCTCTTTCTGTCTATCTCTCTCTCCTTCTCTAAAGAAAGGAAAGAAGAAAGGAAAGAAGGAAGAAAGGAAGGAAGGAAGGAAGGAAAGGGTAAATAAATAAAGTGACAGTGTTATGGGTTGGACCATTTCCCCCCAAAATATTTGTTGAAGTATCTGTGAATATGACCTTATTTGGAAATAGATCTCTGCTGATGCATTCCACATGAAGTCATCTAGGGTACACCCTAATACAATATGACTGGTGTCCTTTTAAGCAGAGGAGTGACACAGACACAAAGACTCAGGGGAACACCATAGGACAACGGAGGCAGAGACTGGAGTGGTGCATCTATAAACCAAGGACCGCCAAGGATTGCCAACACATCAGAAACTAAGAGAAAGGAATGGAACAGATTTGTCTTCTAGAACTTCCAGAGACAGAGAGCAGCTCTGCCGACACTTTGTTTTCAGACTTCCAGTCTCCAAATATCTATTGTTTTAAATCATTTGGTTTATGATAATTTATTACAGCTGCCCTAGGAGACTAATATATAAAAAGACCAAAAAATAAATGGACATATGAGGGAAACGTGAACCAAAAGAAAACCTTATCAGTAAAGGATTGAAGTAGCCGACAAAGCAGAATTCAAAGCTAAAAATAGTAAATGCAATATTGTATAAATGTAAAAGTTACAGTTCTCCAGGATGTTACAGAGAGTCGGCACTGAAAAGGCCACAGACTGAAGAGACTATGCTCTGGGGCCTGATGTTCTCAAACCTGGCTATAGTTCCTGGCTCTGTTATTAAATGGCTCTGTGACTTTAGAGAGATTGCTTAACTTTTCTATGCCTCATTTTCCGTATCTATAAGATGAGAATAATAATAATAATAATAATAATACTTCATTTATAGGGCAATTATAAGGAATAAATGAAATTATATACATAAGATTAATATTGTAAAATGACTTAATATATTTAAATGCATGCATGTATTCATGTATGGTTGAAACAACAGCTGTCAGAAACACCAGAAAGTGTTAGCTATTATTCTTTCTCCTACAGTTAATCTAAAATGCTATATAAAAACCGACCAAGCAACATGAGGTATAAAACCAAACCTCAAGAAAAGAAATACTTTATAAAGTCACTATCATTGTAAAAGATTTTTAAATAATCCCTTTCAGAATTTGACATAATTTTCCACAAAAAAGCAAGACTAGAGAGGACTGTGTAATACAATCAACAAGGTAAAACACACATTCTGTTCTATGTGAAAAGAGGAAATGTATTCTATTTTTCATTTAGAAAAATCTGATTATTATGAAACCAAAGGAAACTCTTTCTCTTTTTTTAAAAGATTTTATTTTTTTATTTGACAGAGAGAGATAGAGAGAGAGTGAGAGAGAAAACACAAGCAGGGGGAGTTGAAAAGGGAGAAGCTTCTTGCTGAGGAGGGAGCCCTACTCGGGGCTTGATCCCAGGACCTTGGGCCAAAGGCAGACAATTAACAACTGAGCCATCCAGGTGCCCCTCAATAGAAACTCTTAATAAGTTCCTCAAAAAAGATTTTTATAATCCTTATTATCTCTCCATGATCTAAGAAAACTAGAAATCAAAAAATAAAAAGGCCAATCACAATGTAACCATTTAATATTAAGATATTTACTTTCAAACAACTTCAGGAAATGAACTACTCTTCTCTGCAACAATAGGGTATATGACAGTGAAGTGGCTGAGTCCTACTCGGTTGCACTGACAAAGAATGGCCATGACCGAGTGATTCTAAACCAAGGTGGTACTATCTCCTTAGGGAAGATTTAGAAATGTATACCTAGACACACAACTGTAACAAAGACTGAGGAATGCTATTGGCATTTCAGGTTTGGGGGTCAAGAACACTCAAGTTCTACAAAGCTCAGAATACTCTTACACAATGTAGAACTTTCATAGTCAAAGTGCCAGTAAAGCTCCCTTTTATAAATTCTGTTTAAACAGTGACTACATGGCAAAGACTCTATAGATGCTTAAGATATTCTAGTTGAAATGAAGTTAGTATCACCATGGTAAAAAAAAGTCTATAAAACTAGCAGACAATTCAGTTTTTCATGTTCAGTTTTTCATGGCAAGAACCAAATTCAAAAACTTTCTTTGCTTTTGACGATAATCTGAGAGCATGCAGGGCTCTGTTTAGAGATTGCTGCAGAAACATTTTTTTTTTTTTTAACTAAGGCTCAAAAAGGGAATTCATATTTATCCACAGAATAGGTAGATAATAGATAAATAAGTACATACAGAACTGTAATTCAATTTAATTTGTTATTTAGCTTTTATTAGCTAAGTTAAATTCCAAGCAAATCAAACTTGAGTCATTTACCAGAAGAATCAGTGCTTCTGGTAACTGTGTTTTTTGCACATTCTCAGGTTAAAAAAAAAAAAATTTCAACAGTGTCCCTTCTTAGTATTTCTGATGGTACTAAGGTAAAATGCAATGTCCTACCGTGGATAGCATGTGGGGACAAGCATCTGCCGTTGGCTCAGGTCCTGATCTCCGGGTCCTGAGATCCAGCCCCCACATCGGGCCCTGCTCAGCAGGAGAGTCTGCTTTTCCCTCTCCTTCTCCCTCTCTCTCTCCCTCAGTCCCCCTCTGCCCATCCCCACTGCTCATTCTCTCTCTCTCTTTCCAAAAAAAAAAAAAAACTTAAAAAAAAAATAAAATCGGGATAATAGTATTTGCCTTACTTGTCTAAAATGTCAGGACGCAGAGAAACTACGAAGTCTCTACAATGGCCGGCCAATCTGTTCTGGAACTTGCCCTCTCGCTACCTCTCTCACCTTATTTCCAGCTACATTTTCCCTCCCTTACTCTGCTACAGCTACTCTGGTTTTCCTGCTGTTCCCTGACTATTAACCTAAGGTCACAGCACTGACCATTCCCCTGTGAGAATGCTCTGTCCCCAAGAGCTTTAGGCTCACTCTCTCACTTCCTTACTTCCATCAAGTCTCAGTTCCAATGCCACTTTCATCAGAGAGGGGTAGCTATACACCATTCTATGAAACTTTCTCTTTATTTATACTTTGGTTTTACAGTGTAACATCTCATATTCTAGTTTGTTTGCTTATTGTCTATCTCTTCTCTGCTACAAAGCAATCTTACACCATTCTATGAAACTTTCTCTTTATTTATACTTTGGCTTTACAGTGTAACATCTCATATTCTAGTTTGTTTGCTTATTGTCTATCTCTTCTCTGCTACAAAGCAATCTTAAGGAATGCATGAAATTCTTCTATCTAGTTTTTCTGAATCCCTCTGTATAAAAATTTAGCAGTATATTTTGTCAGAAAGTTTATATCTTCACTTTTCACTAATTATCATGAAATTATATTAATATTATTTTATTTTTTATGACATAACATATACTTCCAGACATATGACCATAATGATTTAGCATAGTATAGGAAGTTACATTTTTTAACATATCTAGTATGTCATTTGCCTGTCTTAGTTATTCCAGCATTCAAATATTCAAAGCATGTACTAATTTTGCATACTCTTTCCCTGAAAAGACAGTATATGCCCTCTCTTTTGAGTGAATAGTTTTTCTTTCCTAAAAGCAACACGTTATATTTCATAAATTTCATATGTTACAAACCAGGTGGGCCTAACATGTTACTTTCCCAGAGAATAGTTTTCAAATTGTTTTTTTTTTTTAAGGTTTTATTTATTTATTTGAGAGAGAGTGAGAATGAGAGAGAAAGAGAGAGAGAGCATGAGAAGGGGGAGGGTCAGAGGGAGAAGCAGACTCCCTGCTGAGCAGGGAGTCCATGTGGGATTCGATTCCGGGACTCCAGGATCATGACCTGAACGGAAGGCAGTGGCTTAACCAACAGAGGCACCCAGGCGTCCCTCAAATTGGGTTTTTGTTAGTCATGCTTGTGTCTGTCTCCCTACTGCAACGTAGTATGACCACAAAGCTGAGTCCCTTTCTTATCCATTTTAGGTTTCTCTCATACTTTGTACCTAACAGAAAATCCATAATTATTAATTTACTGAATATAGGCATTCGTGCAATGATAAGTAGCCCCTCCCCTCTTAAGCAGAAATAAAATAAGGAAGATTACTTACATTTAGAGCCTGATGAAGACGACCCACTGACGGTCGATCTTGATCCCCCTTTCATGGAAAAGACCCCTTTTCCCCTGCGAGTCGTCGTGACGGCCACTCTGGGACGCTTCAGTGGAATCACCGCACGGGGAGGCGGAGGCACACGCCCATGGTAATCGAATAACCTTCACAAAACACAAGTGTGGCTGAGAGTTGGTTTATGCCTCCATGTTCTGTCAAATGTGTGAAATGATTAAGAAAAGGGCCTTGTAAAAAATGTCAATAAATGTTTTTGTTATGGTGGTTGTTCTCACACAGGTGCTTATTAGAAATAGGATTCTAACAGTCTATGCGTTCTGGACATTAGAATCTGGCTCTCCAATATGAACTCATCTTTAAAGTACGAAAGGACAGAGAATTTACTCCAGTGGTACCCTACCATTTGTCGAAATCAAGCTGACCTTTCTTCCCAAGTATATTTCTTTGCTCAGTCTCACAGACATATCCTTCCTAGGACAGAAATCTTCCTCTTACTCATCAGCCCTTATTAGTGCACTAGTTTGAAAAGAGGAAAAGATCATGCCGAATCAGGAACAAGGCAAAGCAGATTATTGTTTCGCATAAAACAGCTCATACGGAAAATCATTCTGAAGTGAGTCTAGATTAAAGAGAACAGCTGTGAGAGACAAATCAACATAGTGCCGCACCTCTAAGGACTTTTTAAGTAACAAAGGACTCCTCTGGCTGTAGAAAAAGGGAGAATGGATTTCAGTAAAAAAGAAGATAAAATGTTGTTGACTAGAGTACCAGTGGAAATACGTATCACGATGTCTTTTATTATTCTGACCATTTGCTAGACATGTGAACTGAGACTAGTGATATTTGTAGAGTAAGGTATAGAAAATTTCCCTAACCGAGAAAAATACCAATAAAAATTCCAGAAGCTTTTACTAAAAAGTGAAAAATGATAATTACCACAATCAATGCACTGCCACTGAACAACGAAAGGAATAAAAGTATGAGAATATTTACTCATTTATATAAATATGTAATTCACAGATTCAGAAGCTTTCATATTGTTCATACTGCATACTCATGAACAACACATTTTTGCATACTTAGCACATTTGAGAAGCAAAAAATCAGAGAAAAACTATGAGGATATATATACTCACTCACTTTTTAAAAAACTATCTACCAGTGAACCAGATGTGTTATTATTTTATTCACTCTAAAGGGAACAGTGTTATTAACTTAGAATGATCACTGATACTACTTTATTGTGACATTATATATGGATTATATAGATTACATTCTCATAACTGTTTTAAAACAGTCAATAAGAATAATCTAATATGAAAGCCAGAAGTTTCTATAAAAGGAAAAATGCAGGTTCTTTAATAGGTCATTTTATAAAGTTACATTTTATTTATGCATACAGATGAATCCCTTTTTGGACAACAATATATGAAATACAGTAAAAATTAAGATAGGTTAAAAAAAAAAAAAGGAGCATATAAACCACGCTTGAAGCAGAACTTAGTACCGGGGCTATCTCCTACATTAGAGAGCTAAAGTGTTCAAAAACTATTTGGAAGCATGCTGGGGAGAAACTAAGAGATGTCTGGAAAGGAAAAGAAATGAAATGAGACAGAGTTCAAGAGAGGTGCCATCCTCTGTGAATAAGCAAGGTCCATTAGAGCTGAAGAACTGCTAGCGGAGAACAGGTCAGGGATGTCAACACATTATAGTTTCCTTCAAAGAGGATGGGCAGGATGAAGCCGAAAAGGGTTATGAATATCATCTATACCGCTAGGGGCTGGAAACTCAAAAGGGTCAACGAAACCTGCCCCTCATTTCAATCACAAAACAAGGACTCCATTACTTATTTATAAGTTGAATTCACACAGCACCTTAAGCTAGTGAGCCAAAATACGAAGGCACTTTTTATGAGCTCGAACACCCAGAGCTATTGAGGGAAGACAAAAAAAAATACAGCAATTGACTCAACTCTTCCAGGGCAGATGTTGCTGCTTCAGAGGAAAGGCAAGTTCTTTTGGAGGAGCCATTTCCCTGGGGGCCACGAAAGTGCAATTTATCTGGTTCATTAATTAAGCTAATCTATAAGTTGGGTTGAGAACATTTCGAAAGCACAAGTAAAATATACCACGATGGAGAAATGCTATAATGAAAATGCAGGCCAAGTAAAGCCACCTTACTCACTGCGACTTCAGGGACAATGTAGTTCAAGAATATTTTACAGGAAATGGTTTCTCACCATTTCCTATTGCTACCCCAGCCAACAATTACAAAGCCTCCAGTGTCGCGCAGGCCTCATTTTATGTTGAGAAAACAGCTGTGTTTGCTCATTGTATTTGTGACATGCTTTTGGTTTGCGACATGCTTTTGGTATGCGACATACATTTTCGTCACATACTCAGTATGTGTCATGCGTGTCCTCTGCTGTCAATTCCTATAGAGCGTAGCCCTTGTTCTCTGAATATTCTGGTGAGTCGCTTCGAAGGGCAATGACTCCTTTCTCATCAAGGAATCAAGGAAGGTTTTACCAATTCTTTCCGCCACTGTGATGGGAAGATGTGCAATATCAGAAGTTAAGAAGTTTTAAAAAGGGACATATAATTTACGAAAGCAAACAAACAAACAAACAAAAAAACCAACTAAAGAAGTGTATGGACACTTTAGATGGCAGCATGATTTTGAATTTTATAAAATTGAACGGAGTTGAGGAGTTTCTTAATTTTCACTGGCTACACTTGAGTTTACCAGAAATAAGAGGAAGACTGGGTATTGTCCTAATGCACAAAAACGTAACAAGATAAGGATGGGGAATAGGGTCAGACTTTCTGGGATTTAAGGTAAGATGTAGGGTTCTTCTAAAAGCAGAGGGAAGTAGGTAAGAGTTAACTCATGAAAGGAGACACACCACTGGCTTTCTCATCAGAATTCTGCTTATAGAAAATTTAAAAAATTTTACCTTATAAGGTATCAGCAGAATTGCTGAAACAAAGGAAATAGTCCATTTAAGATTATAGACAACAAAGATAATAATGCAATTGAATTAAATGGAATCCAAATCTCAAAGGGCAATGAAAAGTTTAAAATTTCTTCCTTCTCATTTTTTGGGTTCCTTCCACTCCTAGAATTACATTCCCTCTCCTTTTCTTTAATGGTTCTTTATTTTCCCTAATATGTGTAGAATACTTTTTCCCTCTAATATTTATTGGCCAAACAGATAATAATTTATAATGAAGCTAAACACAGAATTATTCCTTCCTTAAAGTCTACTTTAAAATAAGAACCCTAAAAGACCTACTCTTAAGAGTAAATAAAATAAATGTAGCCAGATTTCACTAAAAACAACCCAGTACAAAAATATGAGGAATTAATTCACTTTATTTAATAAATATCTCTACTTTTCAAGTTCTTATTTCTTGTTTGGAATTCTGTTTGCTTTAATAATGGCTGAGATATGTAATTTTATTACCTGGAAAAAGGTAAAATCTGGTAAATAATATTTATGTACTTGATAAAATAAACATAGTTTGTCTCTAAGAAGAATATGGATATTAGCTATTAAAAGTTAGCTGTATTTTGGACATAGACAATTTACTGGCATATTAACATATAAAATGAATATAATTTTGAATGCTTGTTTTTATTAAAAGCTTTTTAGTATTAAGCTCAACAATAATAAAGCAACACTTAAAACAGACATAACTCCTAACCTCATACCTTAAAACATCTACTATGTGGGGCACATGTTTGGCTCAATTGGTTAAATGTCTGCCTCTTAATTTTGGCTCAGGTTGTGATCTCAGTGTTGTGAGACTGAGTCCTATGACAAGCTCTGCACTGGTGTGGAACCTGCCTAAGATTCTTTCTCTCCCTCTCAATAAATAAGTAAATTAAATAAATAAAAATAAAAGATTACTATCATTTTCTAATCTTTTTTCCACAAGTATCCATATCTTTCACATAGTTGAGAACGAAGTATATGCATAATCATGTATTCTGGCTAATTCTCCTTGGTTTATACTAAAAACATTTCTCAAGCCTGCTAAATGGTTTTCTTAATGTTTATTTTAATTGCTATGGTGCTTTTTCTCAAGCAGATATGCCATATTCTAATAATCATTACCTGATTGACTTTGACTTAATTCTTATTTTTCGAGTCACCTAATGTGATTTTAAAATTAAAAAAAATTTAATGTAATGTTTGCTTAATATTTTATCACTGAAGAATGAATTTTAATTTTAGATAAATTATTTAGATAAATAGATTTCAAGAATTGGTAATTACCTATTTTTTTTTTCTAAATTTCCCTCATGAAAAGAATTCTTCATTTTCCTTATTCATGAATCAAAAGCTACAGTCACCATGAGCTTAATGCTAACAAAAACATGTAGTCTGTGCTAGGTGCTAAAAAACTACGCTGCCTACAGCCCAAATCTGAGAACAAGTTCATCTCACTGGGGCTTTGCAGCATATGTGAAGATCAGTAACCAGAGGATCAGAGATCTTCCTATGTATTGATTGAACTTTGAACACTTCTCTTCAGCATGTTTATCTTCTGACAGATGCATAGTCTATAAAATCAAATTAAGGTGCCTATTCTTTTTTAAGAAGGAATATATTTGAAATCCATGTGAATGATTCTTATAGCCTACTCATTTTATCTGTTTTCTACATTGCTTGAATTACTCAAAATTCACAAAATCTGTCTATAATTTCCATGCTGACTTCAAGTAGTCTTTTGGTTTCAACTGAATTAGGAGATTTCAAAGACACACTTAACTGGAGACCAGTAAATGAATAATTTCTATTTTTTTTGTTTGTTATTAAAATTTTCCAAGATTTTCAGTGAAGTTATCTTCTTGGATCTTCTGCAGATATTTCTTGAACATGCTTTTAAAGGCAAGGTGATCAAAATCTTGAAGGTCTTTTCTGCAATTTTAAAAAATTTTTATTATTTTTTGAAATTTCTTTTCAGTGTTTTTCTGCAATTTTTTGAATGCAATATAATCTTTACCATTTGTACAACTTTGCTATCTGCTATGTTTCATATACAGCTTTGGTTAATGAAAAAGTTAATACATTCGAATAGCAGTTTTGAGGTTATAAATCAGTAAAATGATTCTCTTATTGATTGCTTATAATTCTGTAATGTGGGTATTGTTAAGTCATTTTTCCCATGAAGACAAAAAAAAAAGGATGATGTGATGTTACCCAGGTCACTTAGCCAGGCAGCACAAGCATAGCTAGGCCTGATACTCATGTCCTCTGCCTCTAAATCATATACCCTTTGTCAAGTGTACCATACTGTTATTTCCAAATGTTTTAAGTGGAATACTATTCTATTAGATGATTATTTAAACATGCATAATGAAACACATACATTGCCTCTTGCAAATATGTTTTTCCAAGAGTCATGAATATATCTATGCTCTACTCTGTAATCAAGGAAACAACTGCAACTTGATGTTAACTATAGCTCGAGTAGCTTCTCTTCGGTTAAGTTACTCAAGGTCAAAATTGTACCAGAGTGGAACAATGCCCATTTCACATCATTTAATATGTATATATGTTTTCTATATGGTAAAGCACATCTGGAATTTCTTTTTCTCTATTAACAGAAGCTTACTTATACTGGGGGTTGTCAGCTGTTGTTCAGTGCTGTTCCTGATAGTACTGAAAAAAGATTGGATTAACACTGCTAATATGTCAGAAATTGAGAACATTCCCTGGGGCAATTCAATATAATTTTAGGTATTTATCTCCTTTTACTTTACTTGAAAGAATATAAATATTTATGTTTAGTTTTAATAACATGGAATGTCCTTCATTTAGAGTCAGACTTGACCTTTTAGAAGAAAATGCCATTTAATGCTGTAAATTATTGAACGGTGCCTTGTGAAATATAAAAAAGAGTTTAGAATAACTATTCAAGTCTATTATTTAGTGACATTCTTCATGATCCCCGAAACCAAGACAGACACTAACTTAGTCTTCAGGAAAGTTACTGCTGGGCCAACGTATCAACACATTGACAACCATGGCACATTGTGTAAAGCAGTTTTCTAAGCTGAAACTATCTAAAGGTTGAAATCCCCAATCACATTAGAATTCTCAAACCTGGCAGAAATAGGATGACCATAGGATATGGATATTTAATAGTGACTAAGCTATTATGCTCTGGGAAGCAGAAGGGAAAACAATAAAAAGAGAATAATCCAGAGGTGGCACAATGGACTATTTTGGAACAACTGACCAACCAGTTGATTTCTCAGTCCCAGGGACAATGCTCCATGAGTACCAGTATAAGAAATGCATTCAGCATCATTGTTAATAGTTAATAGTTAATAGTTACTGTTAGCTGTTATTCGTAGCTAACATTGATTATGCAGTAAAAATATACCAGGATAGAGCAGGCACAATGCAGATCATTATTTGTACATTACTTCATTTAATCCTTAGAATAACCTTATGAGACAGGAATTAATTTCTTGCTCACTTCATGAATGAGACAACATGTTTTGTGGTATTAAGTAACTCACCGAAGTTTGCACCACTAGCAAAAGAGAAAAAAAAATTAACCATAAATTCAAGCAGAGTGTAATTTGTGAGAAATTACTGTGGATAAAATGGTTAGCACTTTGTAGGCTATTTATATCATCCAACCTCTCTTCTGTTTTCCTTCATGACAATCTATTTTCATAGGGAACTCCTGACTCAATCCATTAGTGATGGATGCTTACATCTTTTTAACCAAGTGCAAAAAGTGGAAAAAAAAAAAAACCACACCAGTAAGAGCACAGATTGTTCAGACTTTCTGTTAGCAACACAACCATACTGACCTTTTGCACCCTTATATGCCAAACAGATTTTATATAAGACAAATAAGTGATAGGGGGAATTGTTCAGAGTTAGTTTTTTTGGTGTAGTGAAGAATCATCTGAAAACTTCAAGCTCTATAACTCTTTGGCAGGTAGGACAGATTTATCTATCATCTATTTATCTATCTATCATCTACCTAGTCATGTTATTGAGCTATAATTTATATAGAAACTCCATTTTAGGTAGAAATTCTTTATTTTACTCATATTTTAAAAATATTTAATTTATTTATTTGACACAGAGAGAGAGAGTGCAAGCAGGGGGAGTGGCAGACAGAGGGAGAAGCAGGCTTCCCGCTGAGGAAGGAGCCTGATGTGGGGCTCAATCCCAGGGACCTGGGATCCTGACCTGAGCTGAAGGCAGACACTTTACGGCTGAGCCACCCAGGCGCCCCTAGAAATTCTTTACATGTAGAAGGAAATCCCAAGATAGAAAACACTTAAGAGAGTACAATGCCAAAAGAGTTTCATATTGACAAATTAAAAGTGTATATAATTGAAAACTTTACTCATAGCAATTATGACAGTGTTCTGTATTCTGGAAAAAAAAAGAAAAAAAAAAGCTGTATAAAAAAAATGTCTTCAGGGTGAGCCTAAAGGGTAGCCTGGGGTAGCCAACTTTGGCTGGGATCGAGCCCTGCATCGGGCTCCCTGCTCAGCAGAGTGTCTGTTTCTCCTTCTGTCCTTCACCCCACTTGTGCTCTCCTTCTCTCAAATAAATAAATAAAATATTTAAAAAATTTTCTTAGAATTGTCTGAAACTAAAATTTTCAAAGAGTATGCAGACTATTTAAATGTTGTCTTTTCTTGATAGTAAATGGGATTATTTTATGCTGCCAGATCTTCAGATCATTTTAAGGACAAGTTATTCCAGGCTGTTTAATATTTACAATAAAATGCTGTGTTTTTAGAAATTATAAAAATGATTTGAGAAAATTACATTTTAAAATTCATATTTAGTCATAAAGGCATAACTAATGGAACAACTTGCTTAACTGAGTAGTTGAACATAGCGGTGATGAACGTATGGTTGTGGTCTGATCATCCTTTAGGTAAGGCAGTCTCCATTCACTTAACTCATAGACTAATATTGCTCCCCTTCCGTTTTGCATATTCACACAGTTGGTTATTGAATCTAAATGAACAGTTTATAATTGTAGTTTGGTCATGAATTTACTATATGACCTAGGGAAAACCAAAGTCTCTCTACATCCAAAGAGATGAATGAAGAACACAAATTGAGTATCCACTATGTTTGAGACTTAAGGATATTGCCTGAGGATACAATAATACTCAAACCTAAGCATTTTCCACATTCATGGAGGAAGAGAGGCAGACATAAATCAAATACTGTCATCACAGAGAAAGACAGCAGTAAAAAGCAGAAGTGCTGTGAAGGAACAATGCTGGGTACTGAGAGAGGGGAACAGAAGAAAATAATTTAGTCTGAAAGTGGTGCTCATGCTGAGATTTGAGGGATGAAGTCAAGTTAACTATGGCAGAGGGAGGAATGAGGAGAAGGAGCAGCATGGAAAAAGGTGCTGAAGGAGGAGGGTATATCGTGTTCTTGTGGAGCTGGGAAAGGAGCCACACAGCTGGAGCAAATAGAGCCAGGCTCTCCCTGGGATCCTGAAGTTTCTCCTCTATTAAAAATGTCCATTATGAACTATTTTTCCAAGTCTGCATTTTTATACCTTGGGATTTTTTGGGTTGTTATTTGACTAGAACTCACCATTAAAAAGCTTAAAAGATCTTTATCTCATTTTTGTGTGTGTGTGGTCTAATGATCTACAACAGTGAGCCCTTGATCTGCGTATCTCAGAATTTCAATTACCCGTGTTTAGTTAAATAACTCGGCTCCCCACAGCACAAATCGAATTTCAGTTGCCACGTATTAACTATGAGTAATTTCATCAAGCCCAAACTTGGCTGCTGGTGTTTCAGCCTACTAAGCACTGTGCAAATCAGAGACACATCATGATCAGTGATCGGTCACGTCACGTCATTCAAAGCCCGTCTGGTTGCCGCGCATCTGTCGCACACACAGACAGGAACTGTGCAGTTGTACTGTCTCCTTGTTGCCAGTCATAAACCCATGTAGCCCTGGGTAGAAGTGGATAATCAAAAGAGGGAACTGGTGCACAAAAATGAAAGTGCAGCAAAAAAGAGAAGTGGAAGTGGAATAATATTACATGGGATAGAACTGTAGGAGAAACAGCTGAGGACTGCCGACATTCTTCTACTAGAGAGACTCTAGATATCGAGCCAGAGGAACCTTGAAAAAGCAAACATATTGACACAAATGAGGAATTCAGTTGTGAAGGGATAAAATGGGATGACGATGCCCCAGAAGAAGGGACACTGGCAAAAGAACCACACACTGAAGACCTCCCCAAGATAGTTCACAAAGCTGATCATCTATTGAAGCTGGTCCAGCCTTCGAAAGGAGTCGGACACCTCACCGAGGCGCAAGAGGCATGCTAGCTCCATATTCTACTTGTACAAGAAGGCAGGTCCCGCTTAAACTACTTTTGGACAGGTCTTTTTACAAAGAGCTAAAAACAGGTCAATTCTGAATATTTTTACTGTTTCAAATTATAGTGTACTTAAAACAACTTTACTGTATTTCGCTATTATTTATAACCAACAGTAAGAGAGTTTTTAATGTTTTTACAAACACTTTTAGAGGTGGTGGAAAAATTCTATTTTTTCACTGGTTGTTAACATCACTTTCCATGGCTTCTTTTATGATCCAACACCACTATGCAAAGCAAGAATTGCCCGTAGTTTTTAACTGAATCTAACCAATCTAACTAACATTGCAATGTGTCATACTGAAAACAGATGTATTTTAGAAGGCTGGAGTCATTTTCCGAGTTTACAAAACTCTCAGTCTTGAAGAATCCTAAGGCAACAACAGACCTGGAAAACAATATTGGTTCATTAAATTTTTGGAATGTTATTCTAATATTCCATAACTGAACTTTTGGCTTAAGAACCACTAGAGTACTAAAAGTCCAAGATGTACTATGCTTTAGTAAGCACAATGAAAATAAGAAAATATGTCTACATTTTATTTTTGGGGACTGAGTAAAGAATTTTCTGTACTTTAAACATCTAGTAAGAATACTTAGGAATGCAATATACAAAACAGTTAAAAAAATTTAAATTAAAGGGTAACAAGAATGAAAACTAACATACCGATTGTAGAAATCTTCTCTGTAGTAATCATAGTCAAAGACATAACCACTAAGGAGGGAAACAAAAAATTAGTTGACATTTGTTCAACCACACTAATTTTGGTATCAAGTTATGAGGTTATAACAACAAACTTATGTTACCTTTAAAATGTTTATTTTTCAGTGTAATTATGTATCCAAAGTGTTTTACAAAACAATTTCTGCTTGGATATAGTGCCGTATCAAACTATCATATGTCTTACAATGCAGTGATAATGGTTTGTGTGGTATCGAATGGAAGATGAGAGGAGGTAGCAAAATAAAAAATTTTAATACTTGTAATGACATATGAATGAAAGTCATTTTTTCCAGACAGGATATAATATAGTTATCCTTTCTTCCTAAAGTATGTACAGTGAGGCTGTACAATGAACAAAAGGTATGGAACAGAAAGGTTTAATGACCCATTCGCTATATGAATAATAAATAGAAATGGTTTTCCTTAGAAATTCAGCATTTTTTTCCATTCCAAAAACTTACAATTTCATGCACAGAAAAAAAAATCCAACTTGGCAGAATCTTAGCAACAGTAATTTAATATTTTAGGGTAATTAAATAGCAATTAATAAGCACATTTCAGTGAAAAGATTAAGCTTCTTTAAAGGAATATATAATAAAAACTGTTCCCATCTACTTATATAATTGTTGGAATTTACAAAGTCCTTTATATGCATTATTTTCTTTTAGTATGCAAAACAATCCTGTTGGATACTGTAACTAGAAGAAATTAAGGTGCAAAGGACCCAAGGGACTTGCTCAAATTTTTATTGCTGGTTAAGTGACAGAGCTGAGACTGGAAAAAAAGAAATCTTCTGAATCCATATCTGGGGCATTTTTCCATGGCACTGTGCAACCCTCCCCAGCCTGTAAGAAATTTGCTCATGATGAATGAAGTATCTATACTGTAGGGGAATAATTATTTTTAATGTTTATTCACTATTTTTATTGGTATGAAACATACATAACAAAATTTATCATTCTAACCATTTTAAGTATACAACACAGTGGCGTTAAGTATATTCACAATGTTGTTTAAAGATCGCCAATAACCATTACCAGCATTTTTCATTATCTCAAACAGAAATTCCATACCCATGAAACAGTAACTCCCCTTCTCCTACTACCCTTACCACCGGCCCCAGGTACTCTCCATTCTACTTTTTGAATCTGCCTCTTCTAGATACCTCAAGTAAGTGGAATCATACAGTTTCTATCCTTCTTAGTCTGGCTTATTTCAGTTAGCATAACATTTTCAGGGTTTATCCATACTGTATTTTATATGAGAATTTCATTCCTTTTTATGACTGAAAAATAACAATATTGTATATGTGTACACATCGCTTTTTGTTTATTACTCTATTGATAGACATTTGAGTTGTTTCCAGCTCTTGGCTGCTGTGAATAGTGGTGGTATGAACATCGGTGTGCAAATATTTGTTAGGGTCCCTGCTTTCATCTCTTTGGGGTATCTGCCTAGAAGTAGAATTGCTGGATCATAAAGTACTTTTGTTTAAGCTTTTGAGGAACCACCATAGACAGGCAAATAATTTTATATTCCCCGGTTGATCAATTTAACAGTCCTTCTGTTTGTAACTATTCTTACATCAGGAGACTTGAAAGAACACATTATTTAATCTTAACAACAACCTATAAGACATAGAGTATTATTCCAATTTTATAGGACGCTGAGTCCTTAGAGATACTAAATACCCTACACAGCACAGGTTAGTCCTTAGAGATACTAAATACCCTACACAGCACAGGTTAAGTGTTCTAGCACAGTGTAGTCATTCATGTGCTCCTTTGTCAGAATCTGACCAGGATGTGTGTGTCAGGAACTGTATTTGGCACTTAGGTTTAGAACCAAAACGGATGTCTATCTTTGATTATAAGTACCAGTTAGCAAACACAGAGACCTAATCATATTGATCCATTTCCCTGCTATTGCCACTAGCTCACCCCACATCTTACAAACTCCCCAGCATTTTGTTTCAGCAGAGTTGAGTTTAACCTCTGTCCTCTATTTAGAAAGTCTTGAATCCGGTCTTTCCTTACCTATTTAATCTGTATGTTGTATCTTTTTTCTTTGACAGCAGTGGAGACAGATAAAACGCTAATAAGAAAAATATTTTGAACGGGAAATACTTAGAAGTAAATGAATGGGACATAGAGAAACTGAAGGGGAGAACTATTAAGAGAGATTTATCAGGGCTGGCCTCTCTGAGGAGGTGACATATGACTGGAGGCTTGAAGAATAAGAAAAGTCCTATCAAGGGCCAGGGGAGAAAAGGACCCAAGGCAAGAGAAAGCACAAAGACACAAGTCAGAAAGACTCTGATGAATTCAGTAAAGCAAGAAGCTTGGTCCAGGGCAACTCAGACATGAAATAACAGCGTCCTAGACAACACTGCAGAAAAGAGAGGGTTAGACAGGTTCAGGACACATTTTGGAAGCAGACTTTAGAGGAAAATCCTGAGTTTGATTTTGGATAAGATAGCATTTGGATGCTTGTGAGACAATCAGCAAACACGTTCATGGGTGATTAAATGCTGCTTTACTGAGCAGCCCCAAAGAAAGGGCTTGCTGGGGATGTAAGTTTGGGAGTTGAGAGCATGCTGATGGCAATAAAACCATTGAAAAGGTGAGATCTCTTTTAGGAGTCAGTGTAGTAAGAGGGAGTAGAGGCTGATCCTAGGTATTCTAGCATTGTAGGGGTCAAGGGAAGAACAGATAGCAAAATAGGTCAGATGTGGGTAGGAGACAGAACTTGAAGCTAAGTAGCTCTGGTCAAGTTGTCAACAGGTTTGGTTTCTTCTGAGGCCACTCTTTTAACCTTGCAGATGGCTACTCTCTTGCTGTCTCTCCTCACGTGGTTGTCCCTCTGTGGTGTCTGAGTCCTAATCTCCTCTTCTGGTAAGAACACCTATCATGGGGCGCCTGGGTGGCTCATTGGGTTGGGGCCTCTGATCCTGATCCTGGAGTCCTGGGATCGAGTTCTATGTCGGGCTCTCTGCTTGGCGGGGAGCCTTCTTCCCCTCCTCTCTCTCTGCCTGCCTCTCTGCCTACTTGTTATCTCTGTCTGTCAAATAAATAAATAAAATATTAAAAAAAAAAAAAGAAAGATCACCTGTCATATTGGTTTAGGACCCACCAACATTTTCATCTTAACTTCCTCACCTCTTTGAAGACTCTCTCTGCCAATATAGTCACATTCTGAGGAACTGGGGTTTAGGGCTTCAACAGGTGAATTTTGGAGGAACACAATTATAACAACATTGAAAAATCTATTTAATCTTTACAAACTGCCTCTGCAAAGTGGAATAGCACAGTTTCTAGCACATTGTAATAAGTCAGTTTTTAAATCATTTTTCATAGAGCTGATATTTAAAACACAGGTTTATTTCAATTGAAATTTGGTGATTTTTATGATTGTGTCATATTTCACCAGACATTTGTTAAATTAAATAAGTTTAATAGTCTTAATGATTTAGCACATAACTTTATTTTTCCTCAGATGCTTAAGAGAGCATTTCAAAGGTTTATGAACTTGATGGATGAGAACATTTAATAAAGATGTATAAATTCATCTTGATTTTTATATTTGTCTTCTCTCTCTTTTTAAACTCCCCAAGTGCCAAATATGACACATGAACCAATTAATAAATATGTTATAAATGTGGCTGACAATGATGATTCCATGCATTTCATACCTTCAGGAAATAGTTCAATAATTTAATAGCCTTCTGGAAATTTAAAAATGCATGAGAAAAGAGAAATCATTTCTGTTTTTCTTAGTAGCAGCTTAAATTATCTCACTCAATCTGCTTATTTTTTCTTCAGTCCTGACTGCTGAGATGAATTTGCAAGAACAAGTTGTAGCTGAGCATCCTGAACTATTTGATCTCCAAGTCCCACCGTCTGCTATCAGAAACTCAATTTTACCTGTCACAGTTCAAAATGAAGTGAAATGCACACACAGACCTCTCTTGGTAATCACGACAAGCCTGTTTTTGTCTTAATGGCTTGGGCTTTTAGCTGAAATGCCATGGTTGTAGTTGGCTCAGGTCATAAGCTATAAAATCACGCTGGATTTCCAAGGAAGAAAAAGAGATTCAAAGAAATGAGTAGAGATAACCACAGGGCAAGTATGATTTGTGACAATTATGCTTTCCCAGTGTTGCTGCTGCCAGCTCTCTTTTTTTTCCCCTTTCCCCAGATTTTGTCTCTCTCAAAAATCCCTTTCTCTTTCTGTGTGAAACTCTATTTGAAATTACCTGTCAAAAAAAAAAAAAAAATGACATTTCCAGAAGCTGTATTCAGGTTTTTTTTTTTTTTAAAGATTTTATTTATTTATTTGACAGAGAGATTACAAGTAGGCAGAGAGGCATGCAGAGAGAGAGAGGAGGAAGCAGGCTCGCTGCTGAGCAGAGAGCCCGATGCGGGACTCAATCCCAGGACCCTGAGATCATGACCTGAGCCAAGGCAGCAGCTTAACCCACTGAGCCACCCAGGCGCCCCTGTATTCAGGTTTTTAAGGTGTTTTATGTACCTCAAGATTTTACTGGAAGGAAAAACATGTCTTTCAAGTTAAAAAAGAAGAAGAAGAAGAAGAAGAAGAAGAAGAAGAAGAAGAAGGAGGAGGAGGAGGAGGAGGAGGAGGAGGAGGAGGAGGAGGAGGAGGAGAAGAAGATGATGATGATAGCCTTTCCTTTCCTCATAAACTGTTCTGTTCATGGGCAATTTACTTTTTCTTTTTTTGAGGAGGGGCTTTTAAGGGAGGGACCTTTGCAGTTTTCATTATAGCAGCTTTGTTTGACAATCTGGTTCTTAGGTTACTGAAACAAAATGGTCATAAATCAGATATTTTAGGCACTTTCTGAGAAGAAACTAAGTCTAGGAAATGTTAAGGCTTCTATTGTTTGGAGGCATGCTCTGTGCACGGGGCAGATACTCAACTTTTTTGAAAAGTGAAACAAGAGTTTTGAATATTTCGCACAAATAATTTATATTTTTTTATTTTTAAATCTGGTGCACTTTCATGACTTTTATTCTACCTTTCAGTGTACCTTTATTCTAACTGCTCAGGTTCCCTCAAAATTTAATGGGAAATGGGAATTAGTAAAGTAATTGTTTAGAGTTGCACACTCATAGTCTTTATTTTATTACCGAAGATTAAATGACACCAAGTAACTTCCCTGGAATTTAATTTAAGCTTTTTCATTTACAGAAGAAGAAATCACAACTCATTAGGTTTTGCAATATATGAGATCAATTTTATCTAATCCCTTTAAATTCATAAAACCAGCTTCATATGAATAGACTAATACACACAAGTATTTCTTTTTATTTTCCATCACAGAATTTCATTAAAATATAATCTGAAGAAAATGAATAAACTTCCCAGCACAAGGAGGAAGCATTTTAATGGTTTCATTACAGACATCCTGCCAATAGTAACTCCTACTGAAGCCTTCTCAGAGACTATATCTGGCTTCCCAGCGCTCGCTTCGGCAGCACATATACTATATCTGGCTTCCCACATTAAACTGGATAATCAATTACTGAGTATTTTAAGTCAAGCACAGTACTGGGGTTTGTGGATAATAATATCAGCAGAACATGGCTTCTAACCTCAAGGAATGTCAATCTAAGTATAAAGGATTAGATAAATATACGTATAACTATAATTTTAAACAGAATTTGAAAAATGCCAAAAGAGATATAAAAACTATTATGAGAGCTTATAGGCAGAAGGAATAGGATGTGGTTGGTGGGACAAGGTCTCAAACAAGCCTTTGTGAAGGAGATGGCATTCGAATTGGTCTTTGTAAAGTTAGGAATTTGACAAGGGAATGTTCAAAAGAAGACCCTTCCAAAAGGCCAAGAATTGGCGATAGAAAAATGTGGAATAAATTTGTAGAACAATACTTTATGAAGATTAGTCTCTGTCATTAGCATAACTTTTCTTCAGAGTACCTGTGGAAGTCATGATTGCAGAAGTCAAAGAGCAGACTAATGGACTGAATTTCCAGAGCTTACTTCTCCAAGGTTAGTAGAAGTATCCTTAGATGTACCTACAGTATCCGATCTCTCTCTCTTTTTTTTTCTTTAAGATTTTTATTTATTTATTTTTGACAGAAAGAGATCACAAGTAGGCAGAGAGGCAGATTGTGGGGTAGGGGTGAAAACAGGCTCCCTGCCAAGCAGAGAGCCTGATGCAGGACTTGATCTCAGGACCTTGAGATCATGACCTGAGCTGAAGGCAGAAGTTTAACCCACTGAGCCACCGAGGTGCCCTACGATAACCTATTTCTAACTTGCATAGAATCTGGTGTAGGTTTCCAAATGTCAGAGTAAATGTAGTTAAACAGATTTGTAAACTTTGTCAAGATAATATATGGACAAGAATCTGTCTATTTTTTTTTAGGGAATACATATAAAACTTAAATTTTACTTCGGAGTGTGTGTGTACGTGTGAGTGTGTGTATATAGTGGATAGATATTCACACATACATTAAAAGTTCAAAAAGAATGAAAAAAGTTACTTAGTCTAAATTGCATTGACAAGATCATTTACTACCAAGGACTTTGGAATTGAGGAAGGAGGTGAGTGGGAACCTAAAGAATTATGACACATGCGTAAAGTTCCTGACTAATTGTGGATCGGGACCCGGGAGCTCAGGAAGATGCAGTGACTAAGACATTCAAAAGGGTAAAAACAATCCACCCAGCCTAGTTATGAGTTCTGGTCTCTTACCTGCTATGAGTCAGATTTACTGTTTCACACACTTCAAGGGTATGTGTGAACCAGTACCTACTATAAGTAAGTTTACTGTGAAACAGTAAACAATTTAATTAAGGTAGGTATAGATAGAGAAAAAGGAGGGGAAAATATTATTTTTCTGTCTTCTGACTGAGTTAACCCAGGGATTGTGATTTTGGAAGTATTTTCTTGAATGGGGTGTGCTTGTTACCCTTCTTTATGCTGTGTTCTGTTAGGAAAGATGTTTACACATTCCATGTGTAAACATATGGAAACACAATTCTATAATTGTGTTTATTTTTCCTTTCAGTCTTTTGCTCTGGAATAAGTAAAAAAAGAAAAAGATTCTTTTCAATTCATGATGACTTGATAAAGCTACAATGAAAATGAAAGTTTATTTTTTGCAAACTGCATGACATACTTGGTAAGAGAACTAGAAATGTGAAAGCAGGAGAACCAAGAATCTAGCCATTTTGAAGGCCTGGCCTACCTATAAAAGAGTCTTGTCTGGACCAGTGAAATGGTCTCCAAACAGGTATTCCTGATTTCAAGTACATTCTCATCTCCTATCCATAATACCTGCTGCTAGTGACTTGAAAGCATTCTTTTTACAAAATATCAAAAACGAAACAACAACAAACTTTTCAGTTACTCTCCCTGCCTCACAAGGTAATATTCAGACTCAATATTCAATGCTCTCTAAAATGGGGCTCCTTCTTCAAATATTCTTTAAAAATTTGTTTAACTACTCTTTCAACCATTCAGCGTTTCCCTGCACCTACTCTGTGTGGCAAAGAAATGCTCCTTGCTGTCACAGGAAGACATTCTTGGATCTCTACAGTCTTCTGCATTAGCCAACTGGTAGCTCAGCGTTTTCCCATTATAGGGTTTTGCTCAAGCTCTCCATCTATCAACATGTTTTATCTTCTTTCAGTTGAATATTATCCATTCTTAAAGGCCAAACTCAATCTTCACATCTTCCCCAACGATAAAGCCTGTGCGATGAGACTAAATTCCATGTATTCTGTTACTGTTTTTGCATTTACTTTTAATTCTCACTTGTCAGCTTTCTGCTTTTCCTGTCACTTCACTAATCTATATAGATTGATTTCTGATAACTGTCTCCTTCACAAACCAATCTCTCTATTCCATTCATCATTCTTACCTTCCTTCTTCAAACTTAATCTGTCTTAATTTCTTGACACTGGAGTTTCCAGAGTAAGATATTCCAGGAGGACTCATGTCAAAATTCTGTAGAGTATTATCTCTCTCTTTGTTTTAACTGAATTCATCCATAAATATGCTGATTTCATTCTTACAACTTCTTATGCATACTTCTATCTGAACAGATTACAAAACAATTGACCATCCAGGAGTCTATTTCACTAGATTGTGAGTTTTGAAAAGGCAGAGTGTTAGCGCTCACCCATCTGAAATTTTTTGAATTGAATGTTATGTGCCTGTGGCAATTTCTGAAATGATAGTTATTGTTATTAGTTTTTGTAGGGAACAAATATCCATATTAGAGTTTTCAAATACCTGAGTATTAATATTGGAATGTTCAGGGGGATGCCTGGGTGGCGCACCCAGATGCCGGGATTAGGCATCTGACTCTTGGTTTTGGCTCAGGTTGTGATCTCTGGGTGGTGAGATGGAGCCCCATGTTGGGCTCTGCACTCAGCGTGCAGTCTGCCTGAGACTCTCTCTCCCTTTGCCTCTTTCTCTGCATGTTCTTTCTCTCTCTCTTTCTCAATCAAATAAATAAATAAATCATTAAAAAATGTTTAAGTCATTATGATTGCTATGTTGGGCTAGCCCTTCTGCCAATAAATTGATAGTTATTGCCTCTCAGTTATAAATCCATTTTTTTTTCTCTTGCTTTGTGATAATGGAGCTGGATCGTGTAAACATTGCCACTTTGTCAGCTGGTGCTAAGTTAGAGTTTGTCAGAGGCATTGGAGGAAAACCACAAGGCAAAGAAGAGGAAGCAGCTTCTTTTTCCAGGGGTCCTTATGCTTTTTCTTCTTGCTCATCTGACATTGCTGTGAGGAGGATGTGGGAGACCCAGTGATGCTCACTGGCACCCCAGCAGGACGGTGCCTACCCATCATCCCTAGTCCATCAACACTCTCACCAAACCCGTGCTGTCCTGCAGGCTGCAGTCACACCCTCTCCTACAACGGTGTGACTCTCAGCCTGAGAGAGAGGCTCTTCACTGACTCCTTCCCTGGATATGCTCCTTCAGACAAAGAGATAGCAGCTATTTCCTACATTTTCTTTTTTTTTTTTAATTTTTTATTTTTTATAAACATATATTTTTATCCCCAGGGGTACAGGTCTGTGAATCACCAGGTTTACACACTTCACACATTTTCTATTCTAATATTCTTTTATAGTCTTTTTTTTTTTTTTTTTTTTTTACAATTTTAAAGTAGTTAGCCAGGTAATTTTACTAGTTAATAATTCCTCATATTAAATTTTCTCTGTTAAAATTACTGGTGTGATTTCTGTCTTCTGTCTCCTGACTGAGCCTTGCCTGATACAGCCCTGTTCAGGTGCTCTTTTTTCTACATGTTGAGTGTGACCAAATGTGACATATACTCAGAGGGTATAGGTTGTCCATTTATAGATAAACTCTTTTCATAGCTTGTGTAGTTGATAGTTTTGTTATTATAATTTTCATCTTATTGGATTACAGTAATTTTTCTGAAGTTTTCCTTCAAGACTAAATTTATCAGCTGCCCATATTCTTCATGGTAGAGTCTAGCTTATAAAAATGTTTAAGACTGATGTCAAAAGGGATAATAACAATAGTAACAACAATGTTAATCTAACCATTAACATTTATTGAATGTTTAGCATTTATCACTGTTCTAACTGCCTTGGTTATGTCAAATCATTTAATTATCTTAAAAGTCCTAAGAGTTAGTGTTAATATTACCCTGATTATATAAATGAGAGAACCAAGGCAATGATATCATTAATTAGAGTCCACAGAATAAATCACACATTGTCTTACCGGAGTAAGAAATATTAGATATTTTTGCCAATTGCTACCACTAGCAGAAGTAGAAACCAGGAATGTGCTACCACTACCATAAGGCTAGTGAAATCTTTGTGGCATTAACTCAAGTGTAGGGCTTTTAAAAAAGAAGATAATAATTCCAATGGACTCTCACTTTTGAGATCTCCCCGGAAACAGTTTAGTGTATTTCAGTAAAGTTTTGTAAGGATAGTAACCAACTGGAATGCATACAAATGAAAGAAATTAGAATGGCAAGAAATCTCAAAAATGGTTCTGTATGAAAAAGGTTGAATTAAATAAGGTTGTTTGGTCTAAAGAAGAAAGCCTTTGGGAAAGAAGGCAGCTAACTGCTTAAATATTTGAAATGTTGTCGAGTGGAAGAGGCATTGAATTTATTCACTGTGGTTCCAGAAGGCAAAACAAGTCTTAAAGAGTAGTAATTATAAGGAACAATGTTACTGCTAAATATAACAAAGAAATAAAATAATGAGTTCCATATATCTTGAGTGTCTAGTAGTTCTGGAAAGAAAATAGAAACATAAAAAGAAAAATACCATGACAAAACAGTGTATGATCTAGTATAACACAGTGTAACAGATACCTGTGCTTCAAGAAGAGCCTGAAAATCATTTGCTAGGAATTTTGTAGTGAAGAGAATTGATGCATTACATAGTTCTGGGATATCTTCCAAGTTGAAATTTCATGATTTTATTAAATCAAATTACTTTGTCAAAGTGTAACATTTAACTCTTCACCTACAGGTTTTGGGAACATGGTGACCTGAATCTTGCTCCTTTTCTGTTGAGCACCAGTTTTGGTCTCCTTGACTCCCCTCAATCAAACTGATGCAGAATTAAAAAATAAATCAAAATTGGACTTTCATATTATCGAGGAAGAAACAGAAAGTATGCTTCTTCCAAAACTTATGGGATGCAGTAGGAACTTAACTCAGAAAAAAGTATGGCTTAGATGTAGTTTATTGTTAAAGACGAAAGATGGAAAAAGAAAGGAATTCCATCTTAATCTTACTAAAAAAAGAGCAAGAAAATAGGCCAAAATAAACTAGGGAGAGGAAACTAATGTCAGGTTCAAGTCTGAAAATCTATCAGCATACTCTGACACAAAAATAAATGAAGGGAGAAAAAATGGGATTTTCATCAATAGGTGCTAAAGAGGTATTTGAAAATAATAAAAGGCAGTCCTTATGATATATTCTAAATAAAATAGTAAGAAGAGAACTACTTAAATAGATATGTGCCAAAAACAATAAGGAATATTGAATGATTCTTCCACTCCTCATTGACTTGGTTTACACTCCATCAATTACTACGTTCATGTGTACCTTCATATATATACATGGTTTATTGTTGTAGTCTGTATTTTTATCCTCACTGAATTGCCAGTTCTTATCCCTAAATGACACATTTGTAGAAGAAATAATCTCCTTCATAATTACTATTCTTCAAAATTTTGTTTATAATATCCTCATCTCTAGATAAACTCTAGAAATATTATCAGATTTTTCCACCACTATCATTTTTCTGATAGTCTTTGTCAAAAATCATTTTGTCCCCCTTAAGAACTCTTCATTTAAAGAAAATGGCTAAATAGTTGTTAAACATATTTTCATAAATTAAGTTGAGCCTTATGATGTGGGAGTCCAGAATCAAAACAGGGTTAATAGCCACATTTATAAAATTTTTTCTGGGTTTGGTACATGGTAAAACATATTTTCTCTTGATGTCTTCCTGTTATCCTCACAAATGAAAGATGATGTAGTTGAACACAGGATTCTTGTTACAATCTTTTCCCTCAAAAATACCTCTGTTATTGTCTTCCCAGTAGTACATATCGGAAAGAAAACTGAGTCCAACTTTAGTTTTTCTCTTAAAGTTAGCTTTTCTTTTTCAGCGTAGATACCAAGAGCTTTCTTTACTTTCAAGTTGTAAAAATCTCATTTAAAAATCAGTGAATTATGTTTTATCTTTCATTGTTGACTCATGTTCTATAAAATTGTTCCTTGTGGCAATACCTATTATTTACAGATTAAACTCTATGAACTTTCATCCATTTTTTTCCCTTGTTCTTATTTTGCCACTTTCCTCTATTTTACTCAGGGAATGTCTGTCAAGTTTTTTTCCTAATGTCACTTACTGGGGCTTTTTCCCCAGTGTAGTATCAAATGTGCCATTTACTTTTTCATAAGAAGCATTATATTGACTCTGGAGTTTAGTTAAAGAATCAACTGTTATTTTCTAGATTAGTCTCTTCTTATTACAACCTACAGATGGAGGGAGGAGTCAAGATGGCGGAGAAGTAGCAGGCTGAGACTACAACCTACAGATGTTTCTTATAGGCACTTGCCTTCTGAACATTATTAAACTAAGTTAACAGACATTTAAAAAAAATATTCCTCAGTTTCTAGAATTAAATCCTTTGTTTTTGTTTTCAAATTTAGATAAAATTGTCATGTAACATTTTACCAATTTTAGGTGTACAGAATAATGATTTGATATTTTATGAAATGATTACCAGAATAAGTTTATTTAACATCCATCACCACACATAGTTACAAAATTGCTTTCCTTTGTGATAAGAACTTTTAAAATATACTCTCTTAGCAGCTTTCAAATATACAATAGCATATGATTAACTATAATCACTATGCTGTACATTACATACCTGGGATTTACTAATCTTATACCTGGAAGTGTGTACCTTTCAACCACATATTCATTTTGAGTAGAATTAAATCCTACTCAGAGGAATGAGTTCTCTCTGAGCCCTCATGGTATGGCTGGGCTTACTTGTAGTGAAGAAATTTTCATAAGCTTCCATGCTTTTTTTCTCATTAGTCCTTTTCTGTCTTAAGTCAATATTCAGTGTTTACATTATTATGACTACATAAATACTACTTACAGTTGAGCCGTATACTATCATTACATTTCCTTTTTGTACAAATTGTTGTTTACTTGGCCTTGAGAATGGCTTCATCTTTTTCATTCTTCCTAGAGCTCTCCATATCCTGTTATAATCCATGAGTCCTCTCTGGGTCTGCTACAAAATGACCATCCTCGCACTTCTTTTCACCAGTGACTTGGGGACTTTTTTCTTTCTTGTGTTAGACCTATTTATTTATTTATTGGTTTATTTGCTGGTTTATTTAATGCTTTTGGTGAAACAAGCATCAGCAGATTTCTTAGAAAGGATTGGTTAATCCTTAGATTTCTGAAAATAGCTGATTCTTATTATTTGTGTATTCTGTATTTGTGAATTTGCTAAGATTACCTGTAAACCCCCAGATCAATACTTGCAGTTCTTTCATGGTCACTCACAGACATGCACAAAATGGCAAAAGTTTGAGTTGCCGAGGCAGCGCATTCCCCACTGAGACTGAGGTGATGTGTTGTCTTCTTTGTCCAGATCTGACACTGCAAATAAATATACTTTTCATGGTCTACTTAGTGCTGCTTTTTTTTTTTTGCATTTCTGTGTTTTTCATCGGTGATTTTTCTGTCTGCAATGGCCCCTAAACATAGAGCTGAGGTGCTGGTAAGTGTTCCCAAGCACAACAGACTGTGATGTGTCTTAGGGAGAAAATATATGTGCTACATGACCATCCCTCAGAAAGCATTATAGTGCTGTTGGTCATGAATTCAATGTTAATGCATCAACAATATATATGAAATAAACTGTCTTTACACAGAAACACACTCAGCAGGGTTATGTATTAATTGGTTAACAAAAATGTTGTAATGTGGTTCAATATTTGCTAATGCAGTGGCTGCAGTGACGTGACAGACTAGAACTACCACAGAAATACAAGAATGGACTGGATCTTTTCCTATCTTCATGCTTGACTGATATTGTGTTTGGTAAGACTGACAATCTGGTTGGATATCACTTTCTCTCAGAACTTAGAGGACATTACTGCCTTGTCTGCAAGTTCCTAATGTTGAGAAATGTGATGACATTCTGATTCTGAGTCTTTGTATGTGGCTTTTATTCCTCTGCTTGAAGGTTCTTCTTCTTCTTCCTTTTTTTAAAGATTTTATTTATTTATTTGAGAGAGAGGGAGGGAGGGAGCATATGAGTAGGGAGAGGGGCAAAAGGAGAAGGAGAAGCAGTCTCCCCAGCTGAGCAGGGATCCTGTGGGACTCGATCCCAGGACCCAGGGATCATTACCTGAGCCAAGGGCAGCCACTTAACCGCCTGAGTCACCCACGTGCCTCGTTTAAGATCTTCTTATCTATAGCAATTAATCTGCCTAAGTGTGCTCCAACTTTCATTCACTGTGCTGAGCATCCTCCTATGGGCAACGTATGTTTCAGTATTAGGACACTTCCTTTCATTACTTATTCGATAATGTCCTCTGTTTTCTCCTTGTGAAACAATTATTACTATGTACTGATCTCTGGGAGTAAGCCTCAAATTTTTAAAAAATCTTTTCTTAACTATTTTCCACCTCTGTTTTTGTGCTCTTTTAAGTTTGAATTCCAAACGTTCATTTGCTTTTAATTTCTAAGAATATTTTTTTGTTTTCCATATGTTCCTTTATAATAATGCAGTTTTTCTATAGATATATTTTCCTATCTCTAGGGATATTGATTATAGGTTTTTAAGAGGTTCTAGGGTTATTTTTTGCTTGTTTGTTTAGTTTAGTTTTATACTCCTTATATACTTCCCCTACTGTGGAGTTCTGATATTATCTGGGTTTTTTTTTTTTTTCTTTGTGTTAGAGTATTTTCTCAAATATCTGGTGATCCTTTGCTGGTAGGTCATAATTCAGAGTATGGTACTAAAAACCTGACTGGAAGTTGTGTGTGTGTGTGTGTGTGTGTGTGTGTATGCATGCGCACATGCACGTGAGTGTGTGCATGTGTGCACACATATGCAGGGCTTGTTGACCAGAGGGTCTCGCTGGGGTGTGATGGGCAGGGGCTTAAGGGTTTACTGGGACTGTAAAATGTCAGTATCTCCAGATCTTCTGGATGGCCAGTTTTCTGAGATGATAAACTGCTAAGTCGTTGTTAAAGAGAAATCTCATTCTGGTCCAATGTTGAAAATAATGGCATTGTGGGGTTGCCCTAATTTTCCCATAGGACATTATGATATAGTGACAAGATCCCCCCCTCCCCCCAACTGTGAAGAGCTGGGTTGGAGTGTTTGGAATTAGGTACTAATTCCTAGGATTTCTGGCACTCAGAGAACATTTCACATAAACTAACTTTCCTCCTCATGGTGGAATCTCTTGCAAAGCAAAGGGAGTAGCTGAAGACCAGACACGAGGACATAAGCTCCTTCTTGAAGGCATGCCTTTTCTTTTTTTTTTTAAATGAAGAAACAGGAAGAGAAACAGAAAAGGGAGGAGAAGGGGGGAGGTCGAAAGAGGGGAGAAAGCAAGAGAGTAGGAGATTGGGAGGAGGGAGAGGAGAAGAGAGGGGAAGGAAGAGGAAAGGAGAGGAAAAGGGAGAAAATACCAGGGAGAGGACAGGAGAGGGAAGAGGAGGCAGCAGAGGGGGAGAGGGATGAGGGGAGCTGAAAAAAGCTTGAACACAAGGGTTTTCAGTCTCCCATGATGTGGCGACTGGTTAATTTGCCAGGATGTCGTTCAGTGTCACTTCTCAGATACGTTTGGTGCAGCCAAATAGTACTACTAGTTATCTTCAATAGAAACTGAACCTGCCTGGGTCCTATCATGACTTTTCGTTTATAACTTGTCCTTCAAGAATTATCAAGTAATGCCCCACATCACAAATATTTGCTTGTTTTTATTTTATCTTCTTTAGCAGATTAGAGCTGCCAAGTCATGCCTTATATTAGATACCAGCTTCTTTGTTTTTATCCTCTTCGTAGACAGTAAGTTCCTTAACGGCAAAGATTTAGACTTGTCTATAACTTCTCAATTACTGTAGCGAAGGACTAGCTTTTTATTTTAAAAATTTCCTGTTCATCACTGATTGATAATTTCATATAATACCAAATTGTATACTTAGATGTCAAAGTGGCATAAAAATGCAAAGTTTTTAAATGCTTTCTCTTCCTTTTTGTACTTCTATCCTCACCCTGGTAAAAAAAGAGTTCACAGACTGACCGCTTTAGTGAATCCACTATGAGAAACACTGCTCTAGTCCATCTTTGTACCTTGTTTTACACCTAGCAATATGATTCGAGAAGAATTTTGTACTGAATAAATTAATTCTCATCCAAATATAATTAAATTGATATTCAGAAATAAAGAAAAAAGATCCTGGATCTTGATTAGAATGAAATGGAATCATAAAATCTACTTCTTGGTTTTGTTTTGATTTGTTTTGTTTGTTTGTTTTAAAGATTTTATTTATTTATTTGACAGAGAGATCACAAGTAGGCAGAGAGGTAAGCAGGGAAGGGTTGGGGGAAAGCAGGCTCCCCGCTAAGCAGAGAGCCTGATGTGGGGCTCAATCCCAGGACCCTGAGATCATGACCTGAGCTGAAGGCAGAAGCTTAACCCACTGAGCCACCCAGGTGCCCCCACTTCTTGTTTTTTAATCTCTGGTTTGTACTTTGAACGTTTAAACGTTAGGCAATTAGCAATGTCCTCAAAAAGAACGTGAATTGCAGAATGTTTTAAATATATTGAACAATTAAGTCTAAATAATTTGATGCCACCCTTCATCTGCCATAGTGAACAGTAAAGTTTTACTTTATTAAATTCCCCAACAATGATAGTTTGATGTTGTGATCTTTGTAATATAGAAGGAAAGTTCAATATTCAGTCACAGTAACGGCAAACTATTTCTGTCTAGTAGGCTGGTTTTCAAACAGCAGCTGACATTGTTATCACATAATCTTTTGCACACACACATTTAGAGCGTCCTTCAAATAATGAATCAATGCACTTAATGAAATTAGACAGTTGTTCATCGTACAAAGGGCAACGATGCTATCAAATTTTTTCTTATGAGCTTCGAACTAAAAACTGGTAACTGAAGAAAATTAGGAATGAATGCTTTCATTCATTGGGAAGCCCCCTAGTCTTTGATTTGGTGGTCTAACATGGGAACCTGGAGGAGTCAGCATGTCATGGGCCTCCTGAAGTTGGTGTTGATAATCAAAGGCCCATGATTAAGAAACATGTTTTAAAAATAACTTCTTTAGAGAGCCTCACTTTTTATTTATTTTTTATTTTTTTATTAAGATTTTATTTATTTATTTGACAGAGAGAGAGATCACAAGTAGGCAGAGAGGCATGCAGAGAGAGAGGTGGAATCAGGCTCCCTGCAGAGCAGAGAGCACGATGGGGCTTGATCCCATGATCCTGGGATCCATGGTCTGAGCGGAAAGCAGAGGCTTTAACCCACTGAGCCACCCAGGCACCCCTAGAGAGCCTCACTTTTTAAAAGGCTTTCAAGATTTTTAGTATCCAGTTGGGCTATAACATCTACTTCATTGAAATACCACTTGCGTGATACAATAACAAGATCTGGGAGAAATGTCTTATCAAGTGTTTCATCTTTTTTTATGCTTTTCTTTGAAGCTAAGAGGAAGTTACAGTTAAGGGTAGTCTACTGTTGAGTTAAACCAGAGGCACTGTTATTTATTTTGAAGTTGAACATGGCCTGCAGGTTCTAATGGTAAATTCTGAATGTGATCTAATTAAAATTTTACCACCGAAATAATTTTTCTAAAAACATGAAACATTTGGGGGTTGATTTTTCATTTTAATACCTATTTTAGTCGGCATGCCAAAATACAGATCTTCAATGCATTTTTCCCCCTGATAAGCTCCAAAAGCGTTAAGCGAAGCCTGGCTTTTGCTAATATTGGGTAGCTATCGATTATACTGTGATAACTGATTTGTTCTGGAAAATTAAGTAGGGAATCTTTTGAATCAAAACTATTCTGTACTTTGAAAATGTCATTAAGGGTGTTGAAAAGGTCACATTTTAAGATTGATGAAAAAAAGATCAGTCATTCTTGGCTGGATGAACAGAATTTAATTGGGAAGTGAGGCTTTAAAACTTTTGCCAGCATTTTTCATAATGCAAATCTGGGATTCACACTGCCTCTGGAAGCAATAAATAACTTTTTATGTACATATTATTTTCCTGAATAATGAAGTTATTATGTGGATGTGCATGATGATTCAGATGAATATGAAACTTAGAAGGCAGAATGAAAGTGTGAATGAAATTGACAGCTCTTTAAGCAAAAGCCCGAGGCTGGACTCCATTCCAAAATGACTACTAATATGCTGTGTGTCTTTATGGAGATTACATCACATCTCTGTGTCTTAGTTTTCCAGTATTGAAATAATTATAATACCTATTTTCTCTACTAAGAATCAGTATAGATTCATTGAACTATGGAAAATAAAGGCTAATCAATACTTTGAATCCTTTAGGAAGGGCTAATCCTGTCAAGAAATTATTTAGATAAAGCAAGTACAATTCCATTGGAAAACCTTTTAGGTATATTTAAAAATAGGAAAAATAAATGCTTTTTTTTTTCTCTTAAGATTGATTTATTTAGTTGAGAGAGAGACAGAGAGCAAGAGCAAGAGGAATAGAGGGAAAGGAGAGAGAATCTCAAGCAGACTCTGTGCTGAGTGTGAAGCCAGACACAGGGCCTGATCTCACAACCCTGAGGTCATGATCTGAGCTGAAACCAAGAGTCAGATGCTTAACTGATTTGAGCCACCCAGTAGCCTGGGAAAAGGATTTTATTATCTTCAAGTAAAGTTAATTAGTTTTATTTCCTTGAAGGTGGGTTTATTTTAACTGAGTGAAATCAAGCATTTATTATTTTGAACATTTATTTCTAGTGAGTGTTTTCAGGACAGATTTTAAAAGTATATGAAACTGAGGTCTTATTTCCAACTGTATTCAATGCTCTCTTCTTGTATAATTTCTACATATAACATCTAAATAATCAGAGCCACCATTTCTGTTTTATTCATATGCATAGCCAAATACACTTATCTTTTATTGGACAGACTATATGCTCACCCTTTCAATGCAGCTGGATACTTTAAAATCTCACGTTCCTCAAAAACAGTGCTTATGGTATTAAGGAAACAGTGGTATTTGTGTAAGTTAATATACCTATCAGAGTTTTGATTGTTTTAAATTTGATTCTGTAACATCATATAGGATTAGATCTTCTCATGAGTGAGATTTTATGTATGACAAGTTTATTTTCTCATGTATGAGTATTTGATGTCTACAAATTAGTTTGGCTAATTTAAAATTGTATGATATGAAATGATCATAAATCCTTGTAGATTTTAAAGGACTTCTCATTAGGCATTGCCTTTTTAGAATAATTAAATAGTGAGGATTGCTATGACTAAGAGTTTAGAGGCTGCAGTATGATTATTTAACCAATATTATTTAAGTTATATTTTTAACAGCATTCTTATCTTAAATATACATATAACCTGTATGACATCAGATTTGTTAATGAGTTGAATGGGTTTAATAGTTGAATTTCTCTCTCTCTCACTCTCTCTTTCTATATAAATAGATATCAAATGATAGATTGACTTTTAAATACCTTAATTTATTATGATCAAAGATCTCATATAAAGTCTGGGGGAGAGGTTGCCTAGGATATATAATAATACCAATTCTCAAAGTAAAACTGATATGAACTGTGACATTTGGCTTAATGTGACACTTTATTATATGAATGAATTAGACAGTGGTGGAAATGCTGATAACACTCTTTTGAAATATCATCAGCTCTAAAGTCCTGCACCAGTGCTTTCTTTATAAGCAGAACTTAAATAAATCTATTTAATGATCCTATGTATTTTCTTCCCTCTAAGTAACACTATACTCCTGCCTGCTATAATCTGCAATTACTTTCTTTTCCCCGAAGAGAACATTTCACTGAAGAAATAAAAGTCATTTCAGTCACCACGAGTCTCTCTGCTGCCTAAGACATTTTCAAATGGTAAGGACTGAGGAAGACTGTTTTTGATGACTCTACTCTATTTTATTATTGGAGAGTAATGAATTCTTGCTCCTTAAAAATGCATTCTGGAACCTATGCATTCAAGACACCACTGTCAAAATATATATATACATGATTGATGACCCAATTTATCGGTGATATTGTATATGCCATCATAGTGCAGTTTAAATGGTTTTGACAAGTACAGAAGAGTGGCATTGACAGGTGCAGAAATAAATAATGGGTTTAAGCTTTCAAATGTTTTTACAGCATTTCCCTGAGTGGCAGGTTGATAAATTAAAATTACAGTTGTAGCATCAGGCCTGAGAGCACAACTGCTTTAGATTACAAAAATAGCGCTGTGGAAACTTTGTGTTCTTTCCAGAGAAGCAGCCTGGAGGGCCTTGGGAAAAAATGAAACAAGTGCAGTTGCTAAAGGAATCATTAATTTCGTGGTAGCACTGTCTCAGTCTAAACAAATAAAAAAAATAGATTTTTAGAAGAGTAAAATTGGCTTTATCCCTTTATCCCTTTTTCCCTGGAGACTCACAGAAAAACTGAAGCCACGCTATCAAGAGATAGCCATTGAGTTGGCCATGAGCGGCTTCAGGATGTCAGATGGGCATATTTAAGAGCTCAGGGACAGTTTCTTGTTAACCTTCCCTTAGTTCTGATTTTAGCTGGTCATACTCTTACCATGATCCCACAAAGTCCAGCTGAGAAACCTCTAAGGCATCCCTCCATCACTCACTGATTCTGATGCTAATATTCTCCAAAAAATGTTATTTTCATCAGGATCTTCCTTCCCTTTGTTTTTTCTTTATAGACCTTAGTAAATGAAAACTGTATATGTTTAAATTCTGCAACATGACTTTTTGACATACATACACACTGTGAAATGACTGCCTTAATGGAAGCTAATTAACATATCCATCTCCTCACATAGTTACTTTCTTTTGATAACGCCTAATATTTACTTTTTAAAGCAAATTTCAAGTATGCATAATACTATTAACTATAGTCGTCATGTTCTGATTCCCAGAACTTACTCATTCTATGTAACTGAAAACTTTGCCTCCTTAATTCTCACACGCCCTGGCAACCACCATTCTACTCCCTGTTTCTTCCACCCATAAGTGAGATCATGCAGTATTTGTCTTTCTACGTCAGGCATCTGACTTATTTCACTTAGCATTATGTCCTCCAGGTTCACCCATGCTGTCACAAATGGCCGGATTTCCTTCTTTTTAAAGGCTTGACAATATTCTATTATATGGCACTAAATAATATTTCATATATATAACATTTTCTCTATCTATTCATCTGTTAATGGACACTTAGGTTGTCTTGGCTATGGTAAATAATGCTACTATGAACATGGGGACACAGGTATCTTTTCAAGTTAGTGTTTTCATTTCCTTTGGATAAATACTCAGAAAAGTGAATTGCTGAATTATATGGTAGTTCTATTTTTATTTTTTGGAGGAACTGCCACACTGTTTTCTGTGGCAGCTTTACCAATTTACATTCTCCCCAACAGTGCACAAGGTTCCCTTTTCTCCACATCATCACCAGCATTTATTAGCTTTGATCTTTTTGATAATAACCATTGTAACAGGTGTGAGGTGATTTCATTCTGCTCAAGTCATGGGTCTTTTCAAGTCATGCCTGGACTATTGCAGCAGCTTTCTAAATGGCTCTACTATGACCTCACCTTGGATAACAACACTCTTCAGTTAAAAACAAAATAGACAAGCAAACATACAATAATCTAATGACTCCACTGAATCCATAGAATGAAAAAGGAGCTCACCTTCTTCCCTCTCTTGAATTTTTAACCTCACCTTGAGGATTAACTCAGGTCCTACTTTTTGTCTAGAAAAATTTCCTGATAATCTGGCCATTTTCTTCAACTTCTCAGTTCTTAAATTAAGATAACCTCTTAATTCCTAAATGATTTTACAGCAGTCATATAATTGTCTTATGTTTTGATGCTCAACTGAAACCATCCTTAAACTGGTATTGCTTTGCTTTTTTCATGCTTCTATTATTCAAGTTTTTAATATTGTATGTGATATTTCTATAGATCAAAGTACCTTCTGGAATTGTCTTCCTGTCTTAATGCTATTTTACTCTTTCTTGTCTATCTTCCTCAAAGATCTCCCGAGTAAGGCAGGCCTTCATTCCTGTGCTGACTTCACTCTCTTTTGAACTCTATTCCTGGAATTCAACTGCATTACCAGAAATTGGATATTCAGGTATTTGGGATTTAATTAGTTGACATTTCTATCATTCGGTGGCACTTACTCCTTATGAAAAAACTATTAATATAAATTAATTGTTGCATAGTATATTGATAATAGTTGGTATTTATTTCCTGTTTATTGTGTCAGACACTGTTCTAATCTCCTTGCAATATTATCTCATTCAAAACAGCCCTAAGAGTAAGTTTTTACCTCAGGTGAGGAGATAAGGCTCAGAAGAGTTAAACAAATTGCTCAAGGCACCTAGCTAGGAAGTAACAAAATGGAATTCAAACCAAGGAAATCAAATTACAGAGTTTATGCTCTTAGGAGCTCCTGGGTGGCTCAGTTGCTTAAGCGTCTGCCTTCAGCTCAGGCCTTGATCTCAGGGTCCTAGGGTTGAACCCCGCATCTGGCTGCCTGCTTAGCGGGAGCTTGCTTCTCCCTCTGCCCAGCCCCCCATGCCCCTGCTTGTGGTCTCTCTGTCTCTTTCTCAAATAAAAAATTAAATAAAAAAAAAAAAAAGAACTTAAGCTCTTAAAATAGGTAGTTAACAATATAACAATGTATAGCATCTGTTAGTAAATAGAAGGACTCACACAAAACCTGGACAAAAGTAGAACAGTATAAATTTGGACCTAATAAGAGTGTCAAGATTCAATAACATCTTCATAGTAACAGCAGAAGTATATTGAATATGCAAATTCAGTTCCAAGACTGGAAATAAAAGGGGGAAAATCTCCCCCAAGCAAAATTATTTTTAAATATATAGTTACTAGCAATTATATGAGGATCAATTTTAGATGTAAGGCGAGCTTTGCTGTCCTGGCAATGTTCATTGCCTCTTGTTTAGACTTAGAATGGGTCCACTACCTCTCAGGGGATACAGAAGATGTAGGCTTGACTGGGTCATGATTAGCTCGCTCCCTGAGCCTCCGTGGAGATAAATATAGTAATTTTGCTATTTTTATCCTTGGTGTGTTTTGAATACCTCTCAGACAAACTCGAGGGAATAATAATTCCGAGCTTTATCAATTTCACTTTAAAATTAATCGGAGTTTGTTTATTTGTTTGTTTGTTTGTTTGTTTTAGAGAGAGAGCAAAGAGAGGGGCAGAGGGAGGAGAGAGAGAGAAACTCAGGCAGACTCCCTGCTGAACTCGGAGCCCAACTCAGGCTTCCATCCCTCCTCTGCCCAACTCTAAGATCCTGATCTGAACGGAAATCAAGAAAGTCAGGTGCTTAACTAAGTTACCCAGGCACCCCAGAGTTGTTTATTATTTATTGTATTATCCTAATACAGTGAAAGAAGTCTGAACATTTTTTTTTACTCGTTCAATAAATAATCCTCATAACAAAGCTACTCATGCAAAAATTCATCCGCTGAAATATTGATATGTACCAAAATTTCAATTCCAAAATACAGCAGATTCATATTAAAGGCTTCTTTTAAAAGGTCAGCTTCATGCTGAAGAGGTAAGAAAAAATAATTCACATGGAAAATTTCATTTAGTGCCCTGAGTATATTTTTAAAATGGCTCAGTGTCTGCAAAGTGTCAACAGTAACTTGTACTTGAAGAGAACTCAGGCATCGTCTTGACATGCCCTTTTACACTGTGAATCTTAAACATCAAATGAACACGAGCTTCCCTTTCCTCATCTGTATTTTTCATTAAAAAGCTGTAAAAGCTTTTTCAAGGCAAGACTGGTTTTAAACTAAGATTTATATCTTAGAATCTTAATTGAGATGATCACTTGCTTCTTCTTCACTTTCCTAAATGCAAACTTGATGCCTATTTTCTCCCAGCTTATTTCCAAAATCAGAATCTATCTGATGCGACATAAAAGGAAACATTTGCCAGAAGAGTTTTCTTAATCACTCTAAAATGGAACATTTCGAGGGTGAGTAGCATATCATGGGCTTATTCTTGTAGCACTCAAACCTAAGCTCCACACTAAAAAACAAGTTTGCTTAACTAATGTCTTTTACTGTTGGGTGAGTGAGATGGGGAAGAATTTTAATTTTTAAGTCTATTGTTTGAATGTATTTTATGTATAATATAAATATTTTGGTATATATTTATAATAAATGCAATATATGCAATGCACATATTATATACACATATTTATAATATAACATTTTAATCAACATGAAGTAACAATTATTTATTAAATATTTAAATTATATTGTTAACAATTTAAAATTGAATAAATTTTCAGCCTTAGGTCTGGGACAACATCAGAATGAGTTTTGATGCACCAGAGCATAGGTAGTGTGCTCCTTGTACATCATGGAAGCTTCCATGGCATACTATCTGGTCTCTATACATGTTATCCTGGTCTCCGATGGATGAATTCCAAGACAGTTCTAGATCAATGTATTTACCTCCACCATACTGAACCCCAAACAGGGAAAGACTGAGGAAAATTATATTTCAAAGATTTTCTTAAAAAGTTCCAGAGACCGTAGATGTCTGTAAGAATAATCTGTGTATGTCTGTAGGAGGCAGAGCAATGGAGGACACAACCATGATGTAGACAGTGGTTTCCAGGCTTGGCTTGACAGCCTTGGGAAACTGCATTAATTGTCCTACCCTGGGTAAACAGAATCAGAACCTGGGATGAACCTTCCTGCCTCACTCTGGGCTAAAGTATTTTTTTTCCTAATGACAATTATTTTATTAATCATTTACCAGTGCATGTGAATGAAAGCTCCTCTCATATCAAACTTAAGTTGAAGGTCTGAGATCTGAGATTTTACTTAACTTCCTTTCACAATTCCATTATCTTTTTCCATAAGCAAATATTTCCTGTATTACAACTTTGACAATTTTTTCCATTGGCATATTCAGATTGAATTTATGCTATGACATTTAAAATTTTTATTTCAAAATTAATGATTATATCACATTTAGGAAAAGAAGAATTTTGCCCCCTAATTTATGTTAAGAAGAGATACACATTTTAAGCATATCACTATTTCTTTCCATTTAAAAATTTAAATGACAATTATTAGTTTTTATCATAAAAAATTAAAAACAATTATCTATACTCATCTTGTTTAATAGCTTATTCCATTCACAATTTTTGTTTTTTTTCCTCTCCATTATAAAGTCATTTTTTGTTTCTACATGTAAGTCGAAGAATCCCCTGTTAAAGTGGAGTTTTATTCTCCAAACTCCTTCAGAGCTCTCTGATTCTTGGGAGTATTATAAATGAGTATACCTTCCACATCTGTAATAGAAGCTAACATTTATGAGCAATTATATGCCCAAAACAGTGCTACCTACTTGATTTGAATTATCTTATTTAATCTCCATATCACAAGTAAGAACCCAAAACTTGGGGGTTCAAGTATTCACCTAAACCAATACAACATGGCTTTTAAGTGTCAGACACTACAAAGGGAAAAGCAATTTCCAGAAGTACATATTAAGTGCTTTAGGACACTGACAGGCAATGGACTGAAGTATGCAATATTTAGTGCAGATCTATTCATTAATATGCTTTTTATTGCACATAGAATTAAAATTAATGTGAGCTATTCAGGGTCCTAGAAAAACTCAATGTTATGGACTTACAGGTCAACTCATACCAAAGACCATAGACCATGCATTAATTCATTTTGATAAGTGACAGATTGAAAGTCACAAATATGAATAATGGTACTCTATTAGACTACATTTGCCTGATAGTCTCATATGTGTCCACTATGTTCACAATCATCCTATCCTCTTCACTAAGAGGTGAAGTATCCAAAGTATACAATTTTATTTAAAATAACTTTCTTGGAAAGTTATATATATATATATATATATATATATATATATATATATATATATATTATATTAAATTTTCCAGTCCAGGGGCACCTGGGTGGCTCAGGGGGTTAATCCTTTGCCTTTAGCTCAGGTCATGATTCCAGGGACCTGGGATCAAGCCCCGCATCCGGCTCTCTGCTCAGCAGGGAGCCTGCTTCCTTCCTCTCTCTCTGTCACTCTGCCTACTTGTGATCTGTCTGTCAAATAAATAAATAAAATCTTAAAAAAAAATAAATTATCCAGTCCACAAAACCATTTGGGTGGCATGTTTTACCCCACTTTACTTTTAAGACCCATCTAAGGAACAGCACCCTCTTCCTACTGCCATGCCAATTTTTCCATTGTGGGTATTTTTGAGTAATAGGTCATTTTTTCGGTGGAAACTTTTTTTTCAGGGCTCTAATACAGAGTTTTAAACTCCCGATATGTTTGAAACAAAGATTACTGAGAGACTATGAACTCTGAAAAACAATCTGAGGGGTTTGAATTGACGGGTGGGTGGGAGGTTGGGGTACCAGGGGGTGGGTATTATAGAGGGCACAGATTGCATGGAGCACTGAGTGTGGTGAAAAAATAATGAATATTGTTATGCTGAAAATAAATAAATTTAATTTAAAAGAAAATTCCACATATGAATGAAAAAAAAAACCCACAAAGATTACTTAGGGTCTGCCTTTGTAAAATAGAGGTATGAAATAAAAAAATGAATTCCATCTCAAAGAAGTTGGGAGAACAGGAAATGCTGCAGAGAAACTGCATTAAGTGAGGCATGAAGGGAAGCTATTTCAGCCCTCTTGACTTGAGGGCAGGACACATATGCATTCAAAATAAAAGATTTCTTCAGGCTTAAAGATTTTTAACAATAGGAGCTGATGATCAATGAAGGAAAGAAGCATGCTCTCATGATTTTTTGGACCAGATCAACTTGACCTTTCATTTTTTTTAAATCCTCCAATAAATGCATGTACTCCACTTTTTCTCTAGCATCCCTAACAATTATTTTGATTCTCATGATTCAACTGGCTTTCTCAAAAGCTTTTATGAGGAGTAGAAAGGGAAAGGGAACCATGTTGCTCAAGGAGTGACAGAAATATTCAAGGACTATGAATAAAGTAATAAAAGAAAACTAATGTGATCATTTAAAAACCTACCCCATCCCAAGTTTCTGGTCATTAAGCACGAGTATAGTGGCTGCCGGTACGTGATTTTTGCTCCCCATCAACTATGACATGATTGTTTTTAAGCTATAATATCTTCTAGCACTTTTTGAATCTTTACAACATCAGATATAGTGCTGAGCCTGTAAAAGTCCCCTAATGAGACATTTTAATATGTTAGTCAAAGGATTATTTGGTAGACCAGTAAAAACAACTTTGCTGGCTCTTAATTAGCAAAATGCCTGAAAACAGTACATGTGTATTCTTGTCAACAATATATTATTATTAGAACATGTATTGTGACTCGAATTACTACCTGAGGAGGCTAGTGTTGGCTTTACTTAATCTGTGTGCTGTTCCTCAGCTTTGTGTTCAGAGAAGCAATCAGTGTGGGTGGAGAGGAGAAATAACAGTGAAATGGGAGAAAAGGAGAAAAGATAGATACAGATTTTGAAGACAGATTTAGGAAAAAAGGAGAAAGAAACATGAGGGTAGATTAAGAGAAAACAGGAAAACAGTATAAAAAAAAATGAGTAGACAGACTAGATTATCACGAAGCTGTGGTTCAGAGGAATTTGTAAGACCAATCTGAACATTATCTGTACATGACAAGAATATAGGGAATTACTGTATATCTCGTTTGACTTTTTTAGAGGATGCAGGCTTTTCTGTGCATTCATTTGCTGAATTTCCAAGGTCACAAAATAGCTTTGTGAACATTTTGGTTAAGTCTTTATAAAATGTAGATAACAGTGTTGCTGGAGATATGACGCATCCAATGATATGGAATGACTTGGAATATGGAATTACATGCCTGATAACACCATCCCAGAAGACCTTGTTAAAAAGTCCATTAAAGAACTGAGATTTAAAATATTTAGACATATACTCACCCAACAGACAGGAAAGGCTCCTTTGACTCAAGTCTATGAAAAAACATGAAAAACTATTTTTAATATAACAATTTGCTACACACTTAAAATTTGCTTTTATAGAAATCTGACAAAATTGTTATACTTGTTTGGCTGAAAGTGTATACTTTAGCACTAATAATAAGCTGTAAATAATATATGAAGATCTAATCTGGACTAATTCAAATTCCAGCTGGCTTAATGCAGAAGGTAATGAGAGACATTTTGGAATGGGAATGTAGCATTTAAATGATACATTAAAATAATAATACTGTTAGTCTAATTCTGATTCACACTCTCTATATCCACTTCTCTTGTTTTTACAGTAATTTGTAGAAGTTTTGATATATCTATTTATAGCTGTTGTAGTAGTAAAATAATTTATAATGTATTTAGTTACATATAGGCTGAGTAATTTATTCCGGTAAATGTTCTGTAACGAAGAGAGAAGCAGCATGACATTCATCGTCGTTTACCAAAAGCAGCACATTTGGGGGTGAGTGGCAGCAGAGGAGGGAGTCAGGTCATAGTTTAGGATCTTAAGGCCTCCTCTTAATGTCTCCAATTCTGAAGCCTCTGATTAGTTGTGGCATTTTGAGCAAGCAACTTAAAAGACTTCCTGGGAATTATTTTTCTCATTATAAAATAGGTTAGAAGTCTTCCAGTTAATTTTCTTATTTCATAAATTAATTTCTTTGTAAAAAGCAAATCAATGAGGAAACTTTCCACTTCTAATATTTCTTAATTGATAATTAAGGAAACCAGTTGGTATAGGTGTGTATTGGTCACTTCATTTTTGTATGTTCTTTCTTTTTTAAAAAATTTATTTATTTATATGAGAGAGCAGGAGTAAGAACCAGAGAGCATGAGTGGGGTGAAGGGCAGAGGAAGAACCAAACACCCCACTGAGCAGGGAGACCAACACAGGCCTATTCGGGTACTCCAGGATCATGACCTGAGTCGAAGACAGATGCTCAAATGACTGAGCCAACCAGATGCCCCTTTATGTAAGTCTCTTAACATACGATTATGGGTTAAATGTAAGCAAATATTAAAGACATTTTTATCTGAATCATGGTGTTTGAGATGATGTGATGAGTACTGTGTGTTCTATGCAACTGATGGATGACTAAATTCTACCTCTTAAACTAATAATAAAAAAAAATCTCAGGGATGCCTGGGTGGCTCATTTGGTTAAGCAGCTGCCTTCAGCTCAGGTCATGATCCCAGCATCCTGGGATTGAGCCCCACATCAGACTCGTTGCTTGGCGGGGAGCCTTCTTCTCCCTCTGCCTCTGCCTACCACTTGGTCTGCCTGTGCTCGTGCTCTCCCTCTCTCTCTCTCTCTCTCTAACAAATAAATAAATAAATAAACAAAATCTTTAAAAAAAAAACACACAACAACTCAGAGTTTGGAGATGTACACTTATGCAATCTTTTCCTTTTTCAAATTCTGATTTTATTTGCACCTCCCTGGAAATTCTTTGCCATATTGTGTGTTTGTTGTGCCCGCAAAACTAAGGGGGAAAAAGTGGAAGATAAATACTGAAATCTACTTGAACATGCTTGTTTGTAAGACACGACCAGTGCCAGGGGATCAATCAAAAGAAGTTGCCTTAAAGAAATGAGGAGGATTGGGCGCCTGGGTGGCTCCGTGGGTTGAGCCGCTGCCTTCGGCTCAGGTCATGATCTCAGGGTCCTGGGATTGAGTCCCACATCGGGCTCTCTGCTCAGCAGGGAGCCTGCTTCCTCCTCTCTCCATGCCTGCCTCTCTGCCTACTTGTGATCTCTCTCTGTCAAATAAATAAATAAAATCTTAAAAAAAAAAAAAAAAGAAATGAGGAGGATATATGTACGTGACACAGGCGACTGTAGATTTGTTTGGCTCATCAGCGACATGACAGTATCACCTCTCTGTACTTTCTATTCAGCAACACTTAAACCGTTTCCTGCTGCCTGTAGTGTTCTCTTAGCCTCTCACTGCTGCCTGTTTCTTAGTGACATCAACTAATCCAGCAAAAGTAAAGGGAGTTATCTTGACTTCTTTCTCTTTTTCATCTCCCACGTCTCAATTAGCAATGTCCTGTCAATTTCTTCTTTCTGTGACTTGCATCTTCTTTACTCGATTCCCAGGCTAATTCTCACTACTTACCTGAGCCTGGCTGTTCTCTCCAAATGTAAATTCTTTGTCACAGTTGTTCCAGCTTCGCAGGGTTTCACACAATGCCCCCACTCATATCATTTCTTTGAGGACTGCAAGGTGTTACTTTCATTCAAGGTATCGTAAACAATGTGAATAAAAGAAAGACCCATCGTCTTGCCTTTTCCCTGTACAATTACTAAAACACTGAGTTCAGAATGTATTTGGAGTAATATTTACTTATTGATTTTCTTTCCTTCTCCACCCGTCCCCCCACAAGGCTTCAGATAAACTGCCATTGCTGGACTGGGTCATATAAGGACATATGTTGCCTCACAGAAACCAATGGTTAATATGGTTAGTCCCACTAACTAGTTAATTCTAACTTCTACTAACTTCTACCCCTTCACTCCTTTCCATTATTTTCTCTCAGATGTTCAAGAGAAGAATTCAGGGGAAAATTCAAAGTTTTCAAAATGATACTGGATTGAGATTCTGATTGATATTTTATAAACAAGGGGTTGGCAAACCCTGGTCTACAGGCCAATTCTTGCTCACCACCTGATTGTATATAACCCACAAACTGAGAAGTATTTTTACATTTTGTTTATTATTTGAGTCTCGTTGACACATAATGTTACGTTACTTTCAGGTATACAACATAGTGATTGATTTAACATCTCTGTGGTTATGCTACACTCATAAGTGGACATGTTTTAAATGGCTGAAAAATATCACAAAAGAATAATGTTTTGTGACACGTGAAAATTATCTGAATTTCAAATTTCAGAGCCCATAAATGAAGTTTGCTGGGACACAGTCATGTTTATTCATTTACATATTGTCTCAAGCTGATTTTGTGCTCCAGCTGCAAGATGAGTTGTTGGAAGAAGGACTGCGACTGTGTGTCCACAATTTGGAAATATTTACTATATGGCTTTTACAGGAAAACTACGCCTGGGATATGTTGTTGGAAGGAACTGGAAACAACCTTTCGAAATAGACACTCTTTATTTTAATACATATCAAAATATTGTTTCAGAATCAGAAGTTCAGAATAATTTGAATTCCCTCTCTACGTCACCAATTCTCTGCACCTACTACTGACAGATCAACTCCCCTACAATGCTCTTTTCATGTCACCCTTGTTCTTAACAATTTTGATAGCCATAGGGTGTTGCCCAAACTTTTTAGTGTGTCATTTGAAAGCTTGTCACAAACATGCCTCATGCTAACCTTCCATGTTGGTCTTTATCACCTCTCCTACTAACCACTTTACTCCAGGAAATTTGTCTATTCACTGCCTAAGCAAATCTCTTTTGCTTTGGTGTCTTGAAACATTCTCTTTCTATACCAGAATACTATTTTTTTTCCTTTTCTCTGTATGATCTGTTTCTGTAATTTAAGATCTTATTTATCTATTTATCTTAGTTTATCTAATTCCTTCATAATGCTAATCCTGATACCTTCATCTTATAGGGACAGTCCTGTCACTAAGCTGTTACTTATTATCTCCATTATGATGACATAGTCTTAGAACAATAGTCAATGTCTAGCTTTAAGTTTTAAGACTGGTAAGAATGTTAAACTTGTAAGGCTTCCTAGACAAGAAGCTCCTGAAAGTTCTGTGTTAAATCTTCTAACGGCTCAGGAGAGGTGCTGGCTAATGTTCTATGAGCTGAACAGAAAAGAAAGATCATTGTCCGTTAGTTATCCTAAGCCACTGAAGATGAGCCCTAGGTACCCGGACCCCTCCCCACCGCCCAAACATTCGCAGTGGTGACACAGGGCAGGAAATCTGTGAGGAACTACCATCAGGCAATCCTGTCTCAATCCTGTCTTCAAAACAATGACACATTGTGTAGAGGAAATGATAACTGGCCCACTTAGAACGATGCTCTGTTTTGTAACCAACTGCCCAGTCATAGTTTTATTACACAGACTTAACTTTCCCAGCCTGGAGTTGATTCAGAGATTTTTACATCTTTTCTCATTAATTATACAACCAACATCACAGCCAACTTAAGAGGTTGTTGAGAAGAATATGAGATTATATACTTAGAGCTCCTAGTACAGAGAAGACTGTGATGGTCAAGATTATGTAAAAGATAGGTTGTTATTTCTAAGGCCTGAAACTGCCTGAATATGTGAAAAACTCACTTTTGCAGTTTTAGCCCTGAAAAGTGAAAAAAAAATTTAAAAGAAGAAAAACTACCAAGAGAAACATCCCTTTGGAGAAAATTGTTTATCAATGTAATCCTTAGAAACAGATGAGTACATTGTGATATGCCCAGAGAGAAGTTTTTCTGAGGAGTTTTGCATTTTTTTAAAAAAACAAGGTAATTGTTTTGTGGGAAAAAAAAGAATTGATTTTATCTTTTCTAAGATTTACTTTTAACATGAACTGGGTAGTGAATTTAATAACACTTCATTCAAGATCCCCTAGAATGAGGAGTAGAATAAGACAAACAAACCATAGCCTTCAGAAAAACAGGCACAGTAAGGGAATAAAATAGAATGCAAAATGAAGATCAATATTTGGAGCTGACAGATTTATACCATTTTGCATTTAACAATAAAAAATCTATATTATATTTACTGAGGACCAGGCATTATTAAAAATGCTTTCTAGTGACTGATTTATTTAAGCGTCATGATATTCTCTGAGATAGATCTCATTTTACAGATGAGGAAGTTGATATCCCAAAATGCCAAGTGTCTTACCTAAGGTAACAAAGCTGTAAAGTGGCTGAGCTAGGATGTGAACCTAGGCATGCTGGCTCTAAAGTCCACGTGCTCCTGTCTTGCCTCATGTATACTGCCTTTCATTAGTTTATTTTCTTTATTTTGTTTTTATATGCCTTATGGCATTGTCACATTTCCTTTCTTTACAATTTCTGTATTTTACTGAGAAATCTAATCTGGTCTTTCATGTCGTCTACATGCTGGATACTTCCAGACTTTTGTCTAGTATCACTCTATATATGACGTATGGCTGTATCTGTCCAACCATACATCTACAATTGTAGGTGCCTTCAACTTAACGTGAGTCAAACTAAATTCGTTGTCTGCCTCCTCCATTCTTTTCTTCTTTATCCCTAACTCAACGGCCCAATCAGCCACTCAGGTGACCAAACTAGAAAGATCATAAGCTTTCTCTTTGACTTCTTTCCAATGACATTCACTTTCAGGAGATCCTCCTAGTTCTGTTTTCTATTGCCAAAAGTCCTTTTAGTTCTTTACTTGCCTCTCAGTTCTTATTATTACAGTTCAAGTGATCATCAGCCTTTAGGTGGGCTATTAGAATAATCTCCTTAATGATCTTCCTTCCTCAGTTTAGCCATGTCTACTAGCAGAATCATCTTTCGAAAATAGCTATCACACAAATAGGGTCCTGTAATTCCCCTCATTATGCATTTCTGAGTGCTTCTAGGAAGTGGTTTTTCATAAGGTACCATAAGTTGATGAGGAGAGCTTCATAACACTTTATTCCGATGTATGAAGCATTCCCAGCGTATTTTCTAAGTCCCCTACTAAGACACTCTACTCCTTGAAGGTCAGAACTCACTTTATTTCAGGTACCTAGAGTCATGCCTCCTTCATTAGGAGGCTCTCAGTAATGATTCCGTCAAATGGCCTTCCCCTGCACCTCACTCCCATACCCCTACTTCCATCATTCACCTACAGAGTAAAGGCCAAACCATTTTATATAAGTAAAAGTTCATTCACAATCTTGTTCTAGTACCTTCCCAGCTCTTGTATTCTGCCATGTCAGTCTACAAATTCTATGCTGCAGCCAAGCTAAGCCAAATTCTCACCGTCAGGGTGGTATTCTGCTTTCTCACTCTGTGCTCGGGCATATCAGTATATGTTTTTGCAGAAAGACTTCAACTACCTTGTTTTTGTAAAACTAGTCAGTTTTTTATGACTCCAAAGTGACTTATAAGTATGTTCCCCTATGATATTTGTATGATTTTGCAGTAAAAATTTCAGTAACACTGTTACTACCATGGGATCTATTCTCTTTAGCAAAGACAACCTGAGCCTGATCTACATTTAAGGTGGGTGTTCAAAAGGGCTTAAGGATACAGTTTCTGGAATCAGGCAGCCTGTTTCTATTCTGACTCTAACATCTTCTGGCTGTGTGGCCTTGAAAAAGTAAGGCATTTTTTTTTTGTGCCTCAATTATCTTATCTGCAAAATGGGGTAATAATAGACCTAACTCTGAGGGCTGTTGTGAGAATTGGATAAGTAAATAACTAAATAGATAACTAAATTAATTAGATAAATAAGTAAATGGATAAATACCTGGTAAATTTCTGCCATCATTATTATTGTTTTTTAATCCATGAATGCTCTGATTGTTCTTGCATTCATGGCCAGTTAACAGATCTAGGGAGTCCAGGTTGGGGGACAGATTGGTGTAGCTGTTCCATAACAATTAAACCGTGTGGGGCTATGTTGGTGAAGGTATGCAACAGATGGAAATATATGCCTGGAACTTAGACAAGATATTAGGGCTGGAAATACAGATTTGGGAGTCATGTCACAAAGCAGAGTGAATATATGCCATCAGAGGAGAGAATGGGGGTCCCCAGAGAGAACATGTAGAAGAGGAAGAAATGGATTGAGATTGAGGAAAGATATCTAGGCTCACTAACAGGCTTCTAAGTACATAGATGCAAAGTTCAGAAAGGCCCATGATGGTGGCCCACGTCATTGTTAAGTTAATGCTTAGTTAACCAATTGTATATTATTTGTGGAATAATGTGACATTGCTATTTTACAAATAACTTAATAGCATTTTTTAATTATAGGAATCTTAGTTTGATGTTTAAAATTTAGTCTACATTTCATCATTAATCATTTGTAATCCAAACACATCCACATGACATTTTAATCATTCCAAGGCCTTCTGATTTAAACAGGCTTTTTTTTTTCAAGGTAAATGATTAAATGTGAGCAAAAGATGATTTTGATCAGAGCTAAGCACTTGTAAAGTGATTCTAAGGTATCTTCCTTTACTGACCAATTTGCGTGCTAAAATATAATATAATTCTATCAGTATTCTTAAAGATTCATTTATTGCCAGAAAGTTAAAAAGCAAATAAAAGTCTTCCTTATGTAATAGGGTCAGGCTATTCATCAGTAATTGCAGATGAATCCTCTGACATTCAGTAAAAATCAGAATCTGTCTCTAGTACTTATCTTGGCTGTTCTCTTCTCCTCCTTTAAAGAGAAAAAATAGAAGCAAAAGCAGCCCAGAATTACTTACTGTGCTGGTCCACCAGGGCCTAGACATCTAGAAGCTCTTGGCTGGAAAGCAAATGCCTGGTTAGGAAGAACACACTGTGTTGGTTGGTGCATGGCACGGGAGGAAGCACTGGTCTGTACAGACACAAACCTCCTCACCTCCATCTGCCCAAGGAAGTCTGAGTGCAACTCATGAGTTAGTGTCTTTGATTGAATGAGAGCTCAAGATATTTTTGTCTCCTGACCATGAGTAGGCATCGGGCATCGGCCATAGCCCTTTCCCAGGTGTAGCTCCTACAAGGGTGTAGGGTTATTACAGAGGCACAAGGATCACTCAAGTATAGCATCTTATGGTGTCCTGTCAACCACATTGAGAACCTTGTGGCAAAGCAGGGCTCTGGGTCAGATGTGATGGGACAATCTGAGATGGCTAAGAGTGGGAGCAATCATTTCCTTAATAGCTTGTACGCTCTAAAGCCGAGAGGTCAAATAGGTCTTCATTTTTGTGTCAGTTCTGACTAGCTGATAGTGGCTGCTGGGAAGAAAGTGTTGATAAGAATTCTAAAACCGATTCAGGCCTCAGGGTGTAAGATGTTTGTAATTAACCTATGTCTGCCACAGAAATATAAAGGGAAAGGAGAATGTGGTGCAAATATGTATTTACCAACTCTGAGCTAATAGAAGGTACCAAAATTTGCTCAAACTTATGAAAGGAATACAAAGGTGCAAAGTCTGCTGCAGAGCCCAGATTTCTAGACATATAGTCCATATGCCAATGTGTGCAAATAATTATATGCTCTTAATGCCTCATATATGATAATAGCCAGTACTTTTTTTCATGCTATTTCATGCTATTTAAGCATTTTTAACATATTTAATCTTCATAACTTCCCTGTGAAGTTGGTACAATTATCTTCTCTATTTTATACATAAGATATTGAGGCAGAGAGGGATTGTGTAACTTTCCCAAGATCTTCAAAGCTAAAATTGTCATACAGCAGGATGATCATTCACGCAGTCTGATGAAGGCCTTACGGTATATTTGTATCACTTCCCAGTATATCATTTGTTGGCCATTAGAAGAGTGTCAAATGCACCTCAAAGCCAAGGAAAGCCAGGCTCCTTCACTCCTATTCTGAGATCTGTCTACAATGGATTCCATTTCTCTGGGGCAAAAAGCAGATTTCCTCTCAATTTCCTGTGTTACCTTTTTGCGAGGGCTTTCACGCTCAATGGAAATTTCTGCTTAAAGCTATCATCAGACCTTTTGGTAAGTCCCATTTGCAGTTACCACCATCTGTGCTCCTAACTCCAGGGACAGCTTAATGGATGGCTGTGGGATCCACCAAGAATCTCAGTGGCAATTTGGGCATTTCACAGTCATGACTTTTGCCACATTGGAAATTGAGGCTGCGGGGCTCATCTCCCTCGCACAGGCTGTAATGTGTCTTCACAACTCTGTCAGGAGGATCAAGCTGCAGTGAAAGGAAGGGACGGGAAGTATAAAGAAGAACCTCATGGCAAGAAAGATTATTACCCACCAGCAGATTCTCCTGGGAGACTGGAAATGCTCACTCCACTTGCCCTGGGGGTAGGAGTAATAGATATTTGGCCCAGGCAGGGTATAGAGTCTAACCCTCGCAGCATTCTGACTCCAGCCTCAACCTCCCCACCCCTCACATGGGAAGGGGGGTGCACACAACTGCGTGGATCTTTCCGTTCAAAGAAGAAAAAATGATTTTCTGAAAAGAAATACTTTCAAACTCCATTATTTTGATGTTGGAAGATTTGCTCATCTCCGTTCCAAAGCTGTGTGGTGAAAGGAAGGAGATTTCAGAAAAACTAGAGAATGGCGGCTCATCTGTCTCTTTCAATTGTTTTATTTAGCCACTTGCTAATAACTGTTAGATCCCACGGAGAAACGGTGCGTCTGCCGAGAGCACAGACTGGAAAAGCTGGTCATCAGTCACAGAGCTATCCAGTTTCAAATCTCAATCCTCGGTCCCACTTTTTGCAGCATTATGATGTCATTGATTTTTTTTTTTCCTCCATTGGAAACAAAGGGATCAGAGGCAACACAATGCTGCACAGTCTTTCGATTGCCAGTCACAGTATGTTGTACAGAGTGTGAATGGCGCTAAAAAGCCACAAAGCACGTAGTCACAGGCCAGCCTTGGTAGGCTGAGAGGAGCAGTCAGCTTCTGTCCTCACCTGCCTCCCTCCTCTCTCCCTCTAGTCCCCACGTTGCTTCTGGACCCCACGCTCTCTGTCCCACTCAATTCCCCAGGCAGCCTCACTCCCTCTTCTGTCTTCTCTTAGTAAAATGCTTGAAACTCATTCCACACAAGCTGGGACTGAAGGTGGGTCTGGGTTGGGGAGACCATGGTTCATCGGCGCATGTTTTGCTTAGCTGCCTTGCTGCCCTCTTTCCTGGAACAAACTTGTCTGGCAGATTAATCTCCGGTCTCGGTAACCTCAACCTCTCCCAGACCCAGAGTTCCCCCACTCAGGTCTTTGAAAACATTAAATCCTGGCACCAAATGAATGTCAGAATTTAATGACCTCAACTGCCACAGGTGAACAAAATTGCGTGAGACTCATCACCTGCCTGGATCCTCCATATGACCTCTTCCGGGATTGTTTTGAAAGTTTTACCTCATGGGCAGGGGGGTGGTGGGGTGGGTAGGAGGGTGGAGGATGGGGGTGGGGGGTGAAGGGGTGGGACCTGCATCTCGGTTTCATGTTAGTGTCGCCCTCCAGCCCTGCTGGGGGGGGCTATTTTACCAGACCTTGGGTTTATAATTCCAGGTCGCATCCATTTCTGGGCGGCTCTCTGAGTTAATTCTGCAGGATTGAGCCAGGACCCTAAGTGGTGGTTGTAGTTTTGTTGAAGTCTCCAGCAGTCTCCACAGTGCTAAGACCGCTGAAAAATCATTATTTACCAAGAACTTTGAAGAACACTTCATCCACCTTCCTGAAAACATTTTTATCACTGAGTTTCATACCGCTTAGTCTACCTCACTAGTTGTTTCTTTTGAGTCCCCTTTGCTGGATCCTGACTTCAAATATTGATATGTTCTTGAGCTCAGTCCTTGGAATTCTTCTCTTTTTTATCTTTAATTATCCCTCTGGTGTTTGTTCTCATCCAGTCTCATGGATTTGAATGCCATCTACACAGTGATGACTCACAAATGGGCATATCCAGTCCGGACCTCTTCCTGGACTCCAGATTACATATCTATCTACTCGACATTTTCACTTAGATACCTTCACTTTAACAAAAATCAAACTCCTCATCTCTACTCCCCACCTTGGCCCCCTCCAATCTCTGCCATGAGTATTGTTCATCTCATTTAACTGCAGCTTCATGTGTTCAGATACTCGGTCCAGAAACCTTGGCGATCTCTATGGGAGACAGTCTGCTCATTGTCAATCCCTTCCTTCTGTGCATTAAGATCTAGAGTCTCTGTCCCTCATATTCTATATGAACTGGCCTTATAACCTCACTCTCATGAGTATCATGTGGCAGATGTGACACTGCAGAATTTTCAACCTACATTTTAAGAGGACAGGCAGCTTCTTTCTCCTTTTGGATCATGGTCACTATAAGAAGATGATTAGTCTGAGACCACTGTGTCATAATGAAATCCAAGCTAACCACAGGGAGAGACCATGTGGAGAAAGACGCTCAGTCATCACAGTTGTTCTCCCCATCCCCCACTGAAGTGCCAGACAGGGAAGCACAGAAGCCATGTGGATACCACGAAGAACAGACCTGCTCAGCCAAACCCATCCCAGATTGCTGAATACAACAAATAATACATTTTTTAAAAAAAAATGCTAGTACATATTATCTTGCAGTAGATAATAATATCTTTGACTTTGTTCCTTCTCTCAAGGTCCACACACAAGTTGTACTTTTGTGAACTCTACTTTCAAAATATATCCATGGCATAACCACTCCTTTCATCTCAACTTTTACCCCTTGCTTTGAGTCATAACCTTTGGAGAGTTCTTCCACGCTCCCCCCTTGCTCTTTCATAAACTATTCTCAACATAAAACTAAAGCGACCATTCAAAATTTAAGAGTTGTCATGGTACTCCTTCTTCTAAAATCTTCCAAAGGCTCTCAGTTTCACTCCAAGTGAAAGCCAAAGTACTTCGATGGTTTGCAAGGCTCCACATGATCTGGCACACTATGTCTGCCTTAGCCTCTCACCTCCTCCCAACCCTCAGTTTTGCTTGATTCTGCTCCAGAAACATGGGCCTTCTTGCTTTGGACCAACACTTGGGTGCCCTTCTGCTTTAAGGATTTTGTGCTGCTCATCCCTCTGCCCGGAATGCTTTTCCTCAGGTGACACTTTACCTGTTCATCACCTCCTTCAAGTCTTTGCTCAACTATCACCTTCTCATCCACCTCCTCACTCGTTCAAAATTGTTGAGATCGAAGATTCTTCTCCAAGTCTCTAGCATTCCTCAGAACACTCTCAGGGCTGCCCCATGTGAAATCCTTCATCTGTCTTTACCAATTCATGTTATCTCTAAATGCCATCTAATAACTTCTTGTCTGCATTATGCTTCTCTATCCATAAAGCTGTTTTTTCTTGCTTTTTTAAAAAACAATTCAGCGTAATTTTTTAAAAATAAGATATTTGATTTTTTAGTTAAAATGGATGCTTAATATTTGTTGTTTCTTTCATAATATCTCTATGTTTTCTCATGCCAAGGGCTTCAACTTTTTAAATACTCATTTTAGTCCATATTTTCAAATGCTGATTATATAATTTTTTCTTCCTAAACACTCTAAACATTAGATTACTATCTTGAGTTTAAGTAATACAGAGTTAAAAAAAAAAAAAAGAGAAAAAGACAACCTTCAGCAAATCAAGAAATCAGAAGTTACAGTTTGACTTCGATTACTCCAGAATTCTCACAATATCACAATAAGGTCTGCACCCTGATGTTGTGGATAGTTTCATTAAGATTCACTAAGCAATCCAACTTCAAATGCTATTTCGCACATGATTATCTGTGATTTGTGGGTCTTTCTCTATTTTTTTTCCCTTTCTTCATAAGTACATTCTGATACATTTACTGTACTCAGACTCATTACCAGTGGTTTTCTTGTATTAATTGAATCTCTCCATTAAAAGTTTGCAACACAGATCCTATTCCCTCTTTCTCTGTCATGTCCCATGCTCTGTATACTAAGGACATAACCTGGGCTTTATTCCAAACTATTCTGTTACTATTTGTAGCTCACGTACACTGTGCCCTTTCTCAAAGCATCAGTAGCAGCAAAGCAACTAGATTACAGCTTTAAATACAAAGAGGGACAGTTATTATCAGGCCAGCTCCTGTGTCTTACTACCGGTTCCCTAATCTGTAGTCAGAGCTGCCATCACTACACATTCCTGTACCTTATTTTATTGCATCACTTAAGGGCTCATAAATTTTGACTTTTTCATTTTTGAAGATTAGATGACTTCAGCTGCTCTCCCCTGCACCCTGCTCCTTGCTCTCCCCTCTGCACACGGAGCTCCTCATCCCACTGTGGCAGACTGACTGATAGGTCACTTCCGGCAGTCAGCCCAGAGTTAACTGCTTAGTCCCACAAGGCTGTTGGCCTGCGCTGAATGTTAATGAAGTTGCCCCTTTTAGAACACTAACTTTTTGAATAACCACAGTAACTAAAGAAGTGTAGTTCCAAAAATGAAGGGCTGTATCTATTGAATTGGTTTTGCACAAGACTAAGCACAAAAAGTCCTCATTGTTGCCTGTTGTGAATGCTTTTGTGTGATGTTTATCATCTGCAACTGGAAAATTCTGCCTTTTAAATCTCTCTGTCTCTCTTTCCCTTTGGTTATAAAATTCTCATTAAAGAATATTTGCATTAGGTATTAAAGTTAAAAGAAAAATATCACCCATATCCTTGCTGTCCAAAGAATTACAGCTAATATTTTGATCTCTGTTTTTTTTTTTTTTCCTGCGTATATTTGTTTCATTTGTTAAGTGGTTTTGGTTGTATGTTTATATAATATATGATATTTATATAATTATATACTGTTAATATAATTTTGCTTCTTTGTCTACTCAAACCTTAAAGTTTTTCCATGTCATTATGAATACTTCATGAACATTCCATCTAGTGAATGTGCCCATACCCATTTTTACATAATGTTTTGGCGGGATCAGATTGTTCAATGTTATAAACAAAACTCAAAGAACATCTTAAGAATAATTTCATATATTTTCACATTGTTTAAATATTTAGAATTATTTTCTTAGATACACTTTTGGAAATGGAATTGCTTAGTTAAAAGATATGAATATTTTAAGATCCCGGATCAAGTTTGAAGGAAAAATAGGAATAAACTTGATAATAAAGCACTTTTGCTTTATTTTGTATTTGGATTACAAAACAAATAACAGAATACCAGAGTGTTAGAGGTATGAATCAAGTAAGAAATGGTTTAACTCAATTCCTTCATGTTCCAAGAAAGCTGAACTTAAAAGAGTTTGTATTGCTTATACTCACTTAGCTGGCATGGGGTGACAGAAGCAGATACATGATGTGGTTGTAGGTTTCCTAAATTCCAATCCAAGATTCCTTCTAATGACCACAGTCTTTCCAGACTGAGTGATTCTAACACATAAGCAGAAATTTTGCCAGAGAGAAGATATTTCAAACAAGTATTAAAGGATAAACACTGTAACACTTCAATTTCATTTGCAATGTATTATGCTTAACTCAAAACAAGCCCCTTGTCCTTTTATTCCACTGTATAGTAAACATAAATGAAATACACATCACTGCTTGGGGTCGGAAGAAAATCCACTAGTACACTGAGTATTCTGCTATTTAACAATACCAATAAGGTTGAATTGTCAATCGTGCTATCATTCCACTAGAAGGAAATTTTTGAAAGTTTAATAGAGTTAATTAATTTCCAAAAGTACAAATTTTTGTGAGACACATTCATCATACATGGCTGACTAATAATAATCTAGTGAGACTAAGGCTGCCTTTTTTTGCCCTCATCTTTCTAGACATCAAAAAAAGAGGCATTTTGAGCTTTGCTTTTAGCACTTACAACCCAATTGGAAGAATTAGTCTTGCATTTAATTTACATAATTTTTATAAGAAAATTTGTGGACCATTTTCTAATTAATATATTTAAAGCTAACCAAAGCTAACAAACTTCACCTTTTGACTGTGCAAAACTTGCTCATAATTAAAATCTCAAAAAATCTTTCTATAACTCAACATTTTCTATTAGTTTATAATTTGTGATAAGTTTTTGCAAACTTTAATTGACCAGGAGAAAATGCATTTTTATAAAGATAGCAAAATTAGATACTTTTACAAAATACTTAAAAGTCATTCACGTTGTAAAAGTGAGAAAAGATGACAGATGAAAAAAGTGCTTTGGCCTCTCATTAATCCAGTTACGTCCATCTAGATTGTGAACATTTATTTCATCTTTTCTCCTCTCCCTATTTTTTTGTACTCAGACATTCCTCTACCCCACAACACTTCTCTTATTACTATTTTTTTTTTCTTACTTAGAAGATAAGCAGTTGGTATGGTCACAAAGCATCCTTGTAAGTGGGCTGGGAATATTATAGTAAAAGCTCTGGAACTTCAGAGAAGCAATCGATGAGGTGGTACAAAACATTAAGTGCTCAGGAAGGGAAGTAATATAAGGAACTTCTCATCAGTCTTGCATAAGCAAGTCCGTAAATTATTGCTCTTTATTGTACTTAAAAAAAAAATGGGATGACACCTTGGAAATTTAACACTCCCTCTTGAAAATTAGGAAAAATATTTCCCCTCCCTCCTTTTCCCTTGTTCATGTACAGTAGGAAATTAGTCATTATGTCTTTGAAATATACATAAATCTCTTTAAAAACTAGGTAGGTCTTGATGACCTAGTTCTGTTTTTTTGTTTGTTTGTTTGTTTGTTTGTTTGTTTTATGAGGACATGGGAGCCATGTTTTGAGATGTTATGAGGACATCTCTATGAAATGTTAAGAATCAAAGGAGATAGCACCCCTATCTCCCAGGTTCTGTGGGATGGTAGGACTCTAACTTAGGTGTTCCAGGTTGCAAAACTACCTGTCATAAAGATAGAAGAAGCTTAATTTTCATCTGGATAAGAAACTGCCAATTAGTTAACCCAAATCATCACCCCAAACACCAGGTGAATTTACAATGAACTATGGATGACAAGTGGTGGTGGATGACAAATGGTTACTCAAGGATTAGTTATTATTTATCCTGAGAACATGTACAGAATGGGTTATATCTGCTTTGCTATGTTAAAAGGTGAGATTTCTTTCTTTGGGAACTCTTCGCAGATCACCTGTGATGTGCATCACGTTCTGGGTGATTATTCAATAAAAAAACTGTTTTCCTTCTTTACTACCTTTGTGGAAAGCATTTCTGGGTTGGGGAAAGATCTTGATTTTCATTATATTAATAACAGCTAAGGAAAGGGTACCACCCCCACACTAAAGATTTTTTAGTCTTTAATCTTATTTGTTTAAAATAGGACTTTAGGCACAGTTCAGTTTCTTTCATGATCCTTCATGTAGTCTTATGGGAAAGGAAGCATATTCTGGAATTTCCAACTTAATGTGCACATTGAGGAGACAGATGAGACGTGAGCCCTTGGTGGACAAAGAAGGAATGAAATAACTCTTTGAAATGAAAAACAACGAATTTAAAATTAGCTTAGGTTGGAAATTCAGGGACCAAATTTCTCTACCAAGGGCTCTTCTAAAAAACAAGTCACTAGATCTAAAGTTAATGACCAAATAAATAAAATGATGAAAACAACTGAAATCAGCACTGAGAGTGGAGACACTCCACCTTATAAAGAAGACAGCATTGTCTTTTGGAAGACAAAAATCCAGAAGGCACCTTCCGCCCAGGCAGGGAACCTTTACATATTGACACAGTGTGATATGACTTATCATCCTCCTGTGCTTTGTGGGGACTAGTGGTGTTTCTGTTAGTGCTCTAACTTTAATATCCCCATCATGCAAAGCAAGAAGAATAAAAACATAGTGAGACACGAAGAGCATATAGCATAAAAGGCCATAACACTTGAGTCCTGCTGATAAGGAGACTTTGGTTCAACAGAAAAACCCCATTCTCAGAAATCAAAGAAAGCCACTATTTCAGGACAGGCTGCAGCTTCTAAAGTAAAGTTGTCAGCTAGAAGAAAAGACTTGACTGTTTTCATCTGTCCCTGCCGGCTGTGAGGAAGAGCAGAACTTTCAGCCCCTTCTATCCCATGCTGGGTTTACTGTTCCTTTTCCATCTCTCCCCATCCTAGAGGAGGATTAAGTAACAAGTCAAAGGTCATAAACAACCAAGCATGGTCTTTTTCTTTCTGTCCTTGGGAATACGTAGATAAGCCAACCGAGGGGTCAGCCCACTCTTGCTTTCAGTCTCCTTCTCTTACGCAGCTAATATGGATAATTTGTCTGGAGATCTAGCTATCCTGGAATGTTACTCTTTTTTAGTTTTATGCAATTTGTTACAAGATGGTAAACTGTCTTGGGAGAAGCAGAAAAAAAGTCAGTGTGGCTCGCTCTTGGTTTTTATATACTCCATGAGAAAAGTTCCATTAGTTTAAAAATATTTTGTGTGCATGAGTGTGTGTGTGTGTGTGTGTTTATTGTATAGCTAGTACTGAAGGTACTATCTACTGTATTGTTTAGATATTTTTATATGTGATAAGTTTCTCTGAGAAGAGAGAGGGAAAAATAGTTTCTTTTTTTAAAAAAAAGATTTTATTTATTTATTTGAGAGAAAGAGGATGAGCAGGGGAAGGGGCAAAGGGAGAGGGACACGCAGACTCCCTGCTGAGCAGGGAACCCAATGCAGGGCCCGATCCCAGGACACTGAGATCATAACCTGAGCCAAAGACAGATGCTTAACTGACTAAGCCACCCAGGCGCCCCAGGGAAAAGTAGTTTCTTATCACAAATTGAAGTAGTTGCTTTTAATAGATGGTTACATACCTTACCATGCATCCCTTTTTGCCCTAACTCTTGGGTATCTCGTAGCTAAGTTCAGTGCTCACTTTTTATTATTACGTAAGTTTTCTAAATATAATTTGCTTGATGCTATCTGCCGTATCCCACAACCAACACCCACCTAATTCTTGATTCTTACTATTTACCTCTTTTTAAAATTGGTTGCATGGTTTTGCTTCCTTTGATTTTATTATAAATTACCTCAAATCAAACAAATAGAGCTGTACTCTTTCAAAAAGCCGTAGAGATGGATTCTCTGCTTTAAGAAATTGCACCATCCAGTCTCCCTTTACTGTTACCACGTTCTTTCCATACGCAAGAAGATATTTATTCATAGATATTTATGCATCAAAACCATCACACAAGACTGCAACTAGGCCATTCCTTAACCTAGCAGAGAACTGCCTGCAGCGGAACTATTTTAATGGGGATAGTGTCAGCATTTCTCCAAACATTTTAAATTAAAAGGTTTATAAATTACATTTGCTTAGTGTTGAAATATGAGGGACATACTTTAAGTAAATGTAATCTTTTTTTTCCCACCCAAAATATCTTTTTAGCCAGTTATAGAAAATGCTAACCTGTTCGGTTGACTGCATGTTAGCAACATTATCACAGCTCAAGGCTCATTGAAAATACTTCTTAAAATACTTTATTATAGACCTTTTTCTTTGAATAATCATAATAATGAGAATAACTACAATTTACAGAGCATCTATAACAGTTCCAGACGCCTTAACTATATCATCTTTCAGGAAATTTTTATTCTTCCTTCACGCAGCTGAAGAAGCTAATGAATTAGAGACGGAGTTCAAATCACGGCTAATGCTAAGCCAATTTTAGGATGCGGCCCTGTCTGACACTCTTTCCACCAAACATTCCCACATAATGCATCTGCACAGTTTTAAACCATCCTTAAAGTGTGTGCTTGGGACTTTTTCTGGTTTAGAGCATTTCATGTTCCCTAGAGAAGTGAATTAAAGAGAAGTCACCCTCAATTACCCAGACGTATGGATATTCAGGTTGGAGTTTTAGAAGTGGATTTTTTTTGTTTGTTTGTTTTTTCTCTTGTGGACATTGGCGACCACATTTTTCTATGCCAGTAATCTGAATGCCCAAAATTGAACCAGGAGCTAAAAGAGACTGTGATTGCTACATAGACCCAGCAACAACGTACTTTCAAACTGAACTCTGTAGAAGTGTCAGTTCTGGGGCTTGTGCCCACTCCAGAAGGCCAGGGTGCATCAGCACAGGAGGTGGGAGTAACAGTTTTCTGTCCTCTTCACATTCCACTTAAAAGCCACAGAGTCCATTCCCAGATGGCTTTCTGAGTGGGCTCACCTGACTAGGTGAGTGAATGGAAACCTTTACCAGGGCAAAGGAAGCACTGACACTGGGTGTACTAAGCTTCGGAAAATGAAATGTTTATGTGTATTATCCTTGACATTATAAAGGGAGACAGAAAATAAATAAAATAATCAATATCTAATTGGTAAACATTCCTCAGCAAACAGAGCAAGTCAATGAAGCAGAGATGTCCAGGATGCTTTTCCTTCATATTGATTTTTGCTCTTTAACATTAGCTGAAATTAGCCTCTATTGTTTTTGTTTCAACTGTCAAGGTCCTAGGGGACATTTTAGGTTACTTGAGGATTCCATAATGTGCCCGAGTCACCATGAAGGATGACAACAGAATTCACCTAGGTCGAGTGGTAAACAAATCAGCAGAGATATTTTGCTGCAGAGTCTTTTTACTTGTTCCAGGCTCTAAAAGTGTTTTGGTCACTGAAGTTCCTATAATATAACCTGTCTTCATGGTTATCACCATTAATTGCTGTGATCTTCAAAGAGCAGTACTATAGGTCATCCTGTGACAATCTTAGTATATGTGCTGCCGAAGCGAGCACATCCTGTGACAATCTTAAGGAGCCTTAAAGTTACTTGTGGTGACAATCTTGATTTCCACAGTCATCACTGTGAGGTGGAAAGGTTGCTATAAAAGACATTTGTACAACCATATTTGGCATAAAACCGTATTTGGGAGTGATACCTAGTAAGATCTATGCAACGAGTGGGATGAAGCTTGATTTCATGTTTCTTACTGTGCTGTGTTCCCTTTGACTAGGAGGGCTGCCTCTAGGTGAGTGAAAACCTGTACTTGGTCAGCTCTGATAAATAGTATCTTTGTTCTCTGGTTGTCAGCTTTACTCACATCAGAGAGGAAAGGTCTCTCTCCTTTATAAGCGGAAACAAAACCAACATGCAATTATTCTCATTTAGCTATTATTTAGTGTTAATTAGAACTTGGCATGCTGGGGAACTCTCTTCCTGGGGGAGGATTTTATTTTAGACCCTCATAGACACTGTGTAATGTACACAGCATATTTGAAGCAACGATTTATTAAAAGTTACAATATTTTCCCTAGAGAATACATTTGCTCTTCACCATTAGGACTAGGTCCAATATTTATGGGCTGTTCACAAAAGATTAATTATGTTTCATTTACAAATAGCCTCTAATGGGAGACATTTTTATTACAAGTGCTATTCTAATGAATTGTCTGCCTTTATGAATTCATGTCTAAGACTGAAATAATTTCTTTTGCTTCCTTTCCTCAACCCTATATTTGAGCCTGCTGTTGTTCGTCATGTCTTTCCTATTTCTTCTAACAGATTCATGTGATCATCCCCTCAGTTGCCTAAACTGGAAACCTTGGACATATTTGGGACTCTCACTCGTCCTTCCATTCCATTTCCAATTCTCACCATATTCAAATGACTCTGTTGCTCATAGAATAAAAGTCAAATCTTCTTAATCTGATAAGCAGGTATATTAAAATCCTGATAACCTGAGCCACCATAGCATTCCAGCATTCCACTGTTCTTCACCAAGTGAACTATAATAGTTCTCACCATGTGATGCTCTTCTTCATTTCTCTGCCTATGACCTTGTTCATATTTTCTTTGCCCAACATGCCCTTCTTTCTCTTTGTCTACATACTAAGTGAATGCCTGACTGGAAACCAGCTCAAGTGTCACCCAGACTTTTCACTCCCCTCCCCCTTGGCAGGATTATTAACTCATTTATTTTCTTCTAGAACTGGATGTATACTTTATTTATGTTCTTTATGTATATGTACATCTAACTCATGTGTAACAGTAAATATTTTAAAGCTTCAGTATGTTTCTAAAATTTATTCTGTCTTTCATGTATATCATGTTAATTTAGCACATGATAAAGGCTTGGTGAGGGTTGCTTGGTTAAACTGAAAGTCCTGTTAAAAGAAGTAACAGAACGGAGTAATGTCTCAGTGTGTATTCCATGTAAATACTGCTTTGTGGTTGATGATGGAGAAGAAATGGATACAAATAAAGAAGAAAGTCTGATAGCACACCATACACATCCCTAAGAGAATAAATAGATACAGAGACATAGCAGTTTAAAGCACAAAGGTATATCAGAGGCTACCAATAGTCACAAAAATAATCTACTTTTATTTCATTTGTTCTCTCCTTGCCTTGTAGCCTTGGCATTTCCATGTCATTTGCCTTGAAAAACAGCTACCACAGTGCCTAAACCATAGTAGACACACAATAAACATGTCTTGTATGAATGAATGGATGGATGGATGGGTGGATGGAGAAATGAAATTATTCCAGCTCTTTCATTTCACAGTTCAGAAAAACAGACCAAAGGTACAAAGACTAGGAAAGCAGAAACAACCTCTTTTCAAGCTGCTGTCATATGCCCTACACTAAACTAGGTGCTTTTGCCTCAGTTATTTAATTTTATTCTATGAAGAAAATTATACGACCATTATGTGAGATAAAGAATTTGAAGCTCACAATCTGTGTGCCCTATGATCACAATAATCGTTTGTTCTTATTCTTATGTTATGTCTAGTGTAGAGTCTTTTCAGTGCCACCTGCTGGCATGATATTGATGGACAGAAATATAACTGATTATTGGTTTTGAGGAGCAGGAATCTCTGCTTTTTATAATCTGTATTTTTTAGATAGTAGCAGGTGAGTAAATATGGGGAAAGGGGATCTAGTCACAAGATCAATAGAATTGAAGGCTGAAAACCAGTTTAGTTCCTTATCTTGACACTTTAGTTGGGGCAAGTCCTTTATTGTCTTGGAAAGGTAGTTTTCTTATTTATAATGCAATGCACACAATACCAACTTGTGGTGTTCTATGGTGAACAGATGAATACTACCTATGAAAACACATTTTGCCCACATAAAAAGAAGGTATTACTATTATGATGCTTATGTAAGAATAAGAAAGTGTGTATAAAAAGCCTTTCTCAGCTGCACATTTGCGCTCTTCTGTTCCCTTTGTTACCGCTTTGTAATTTCACAACATCCTAGCCTTCATTTGTGTAAACAGATGAGAATAGGATAAATAAGCATTTCTCTACTAATGTGATTTGTATACAATATATCAGATTAAATGAGCTTCTGTTTCTGATTTGTTTGAATTCACAATTTAACATAATTTGGTAATAGAGAAATAATAGTTGAAAAGACATCTGTTTCTTGTCATAAGCTTCTATTTTCATAAGAAAATCAAAGCAGTCCAAGAACAGGAAAATTATGAAAACTAACATTACTGCACCGTATTAACTCTCTGATGAGAAAAAAAAAGCCACGGACAGTTTGTTTTGTTAATTATTGAAAATTCGACTTTTCAAATGTTCTGCATTAGTGGCAGTTCTACGCATACATTTAAAAATGAACCTGATCAAAAAAGAACTTGCATTTTTCAGTTTTATTAATATTATCCTTTACCTCAAACAAGGTACAGAAAGTATCACTTGCTTTTGGTTAGTGACTTCATTTCTGACACTTAACATCAATACTACATTATGGTCATTTATTAAATTAGTTAAGGCCTGCACCTTTCCATTTTTATATAAATTTTAAGTTAAAATTAAATCCACACAGTCAAAATAATAAGAGTAATTAAGACATATTTTCAATATATCCTTTAGGATCTCTGATGGTCATACATTAGAGATCTCTGTGGTGTTAGGAATGAATAGGACCTTGAAATTCATCTAATTCAGACCCTTTTCTTTCATAGTTTGGGAAATGAGGCTGTGAATGGCTGAAAAAAGGAGATATGCCAGTTCTTAGAGAACAAAGACAAAAAAAAAAAAAAACCCACCTTCAAGCTAGCTTTTGAGCACTCTTCTTACTGTACTAGATCAGAATATAATCAATTTTGACAAGTATAACTCAATTCTCATTTACCCAAATAATATCAGGGAAAACTTTGCTCAACACTTACATTAGCTCTTTGGATATAGACACTGATGGAATGAAGATATGTATCTGGGAGAAGATGAAATAAATTGGACAATTGCTTGGAATAATTGGCTAAGTCTAACAAAAGGGGATTTAACAGAGAGAGAAATACAAAATCTGCACTTAACAATACAAAAACCTATGGCAAAAGTTCAACAAGTGGGACATAAGGCTTAGCAGCACGACGTTTTTTTTTTTTTTCAAAAGTGGCTATTTTTAAAGAACTAAAAGTTCCATGAGTTTACTTTTGTCTTCTTCCCAAAAGGAATTGAATTTTACTTAACATGATAGAAGTTTACATAGAATGATAAAGATACTCTATCCACCTATAACTGAAATTATGGGTGTGAACACTGATAAACTGGGGCATGTAGAAGGGAAAGAAAAGAATGTGAAGTTGACTGAGACCCAAGTATATTAGCAAAAGTTAAGGGTAGTTAGGTATGTGTCTCTGGAGAATGGAAGGTCTGCCTCTGCTGTTGTAGAGAAATAGGGGTGAAATGAACATGTAGTTTGCAACTGAAAAGGCTGAATGATCAGGTGGAAAGAATTCAAGATATAACATCAGAAAGCATAAGTCTGAATTTTGGTGCCATCATTTACAAGTGGTGTGACCTAGAAAAATCTCTAAGAAAATGCACATCAGGTTCTTGATCTGTAAGATGAAAGTAGCAATATCTATAACGCAGGATGGTTATGAAAATTAAGTTAAATTATACAACATCGGAAAAATACCTACAGTACACAGCATGCAGTACTCAAAAGATAATTGACCTTTCCACTGCTTTGTCAGTAGAGTCATGAGATATTTTTATTAGATTTTATTAGGGGAGTATCTTGTATAGGGGTTAAGTGGAGATAGGAAGGTTAAATGTACAAGTTCCCTGCCAATGCTGTGTGACATATTTATATGTTGATCACCAGCATTTTGTTGTACTTTATACCAGGAAAGATTGTTCTTTAACATATTTGATTCCTTATCGGTTATACTGCCTTTTAAAGTCATGACAAGTTTCCATTACTATATCTTGCAAAATTGCTTACTTACCTATAAAGTGCAGAGAGGGGCCTCTTGTTTCCAGGTTTTGGTCTATATGGTTTGGGTTCGCCTGCCATATTGATATCTGAAAGCAAAAAATAATATATAGCACTGATTAGGAAAAATGAATCTATTTGAGAAAGCAAATCACGAGGTTTTCTTTTTTCCTTTTGCCATTTGCCTCTACAAATGTTATATGCCATTTATTTATTCAATGGTTATTTTTCTCCAGCCTATGCTAGGCCAGCCACTGCTTGGTACTTATGCCATGTACCAATCTGGTTAGCTCCATGCCCTCGTAAAACTTACTTTTACTGGGGAAGAAATAGATAGTAAATAACAAACAAAATAAATAATAAAAATATGTAACATATTAGAAAGTGATAAGAACTATGGAAAAAAAGACAATGTTCAATGAGGTAGGGAAATTAAGAATGTTTAGTAAAAAAGAGAGAGAGAAAGAGATATCCTTCTAAATTGGATTTTTGCCAGAAATAACTTGGTTTGCATAGATTTTTGCATGAAATAGAGCTTTGTTCATAAGAGGAGTTATTAATGTTCCTTGACAATATCTTTCCACCTATGTAGGAAAGGAATGTAGAAGGCTGGAATTGTAGAGCATACCAAGTTTACTGAGGGAATAACCAACACAATGCACTCAGCAGCTAGAATGTGGAGTTATAGTTTTGGGGTAGTCAGAAGAAGAGAGCACATCCTTGGCCTTCTGAACTAAAACTGTGATAAAATCTCTAAGATAAGATGATAAGATACTTAAATACATAACAAGAGTATTTACATACAGTTGACCAACTTCTGTCTTAAAGATGATTGTAAAACTGTAAGGGGGTTAGAAAGTTGGGTGACAAAGATTCGGAAAATTACACAAAATACAAGATTTAATAAAGTTAAAATTTCTGAAACATGATAAGAAGGAAAATCTAAAAAAGGGCAAACTTCAAGAAAAGCTTTGAAAGAAGTGAGGGACATTATTTTGACAGAAAAGAAAAGAAATGCTTCTCTTCCTTACAGTGGCCAACCAGCAGTGAAAATAACCAAAATTTCTACGTAAAATACAGCGATGCTTGAACACTGGTGTGAACTACACTGTCCATTTATATGCAGATTTTTTTCAATAAATACAGTATAGTGCTATAGTAATGTATTTTATGATTTTATTGACATTTTTTTTTTCTCTAGTAGCTTACTTCTATTATAAGAGCACAGTATATAATACAGGTAACATATAAAGTATGTTTACTGTTTATGTTATTGGTATGATTTCCAGTCAACAGTAGGCTATTAGTAACTGAGTTTGGGGGCAGTCAAACATTATATGTGAATTTTTAAAAGAGATTTATTTATTTATTTGAGAAAGAGAGAGAGAGAGTTGGGGAGGGCCAAAGGAGAGGGAGAAAGCATCCCAAGCAGACTCCCTGCTGAGTACAGAGCCCCACCCGGGAACTGGATCTCACGACCCTGAGATCTTGCCCTGAGTCAAATCAGGAGTTGGCTACCCAACTGAATTACCCACACAGGCACCCCCTATACGTGAATTTTTGACTGCATAAGGGGTCAGTGCCTCTAACTCCCAAGGTGCTCAAGGATCAACTGTAGAATGTATCTCTTTTTAAAAAAATGCAACATTGAGCTAGTAAGAAAGTAAGGCATTCACAGAAGCCAACACCTGAGTGAAAGCAGGAACTTAGATGGAAGTGGAAGACTGACTCTACCTTGTATCTTGAATACATTTATTGAAACCAGAACTTGAGCTTTAGCTTTCATGTCCTTGTGAGCTATAGTGGGCAGGAGACAGTGCCCACCTTAAAGAATACGAGCCATATAATCACTAAATTCAACATCCCTATGCATTAAAATCCTCAGTTAGTAAGAGATGGAAACTTCCTCCTTCTGACTGATAAAGTATATCTAGAAACAAAACAAAACAAAACAAAAAACTCCAGAAAACATCATACATAAAAGTGAAACACTGCTCACATTTTCTTTAATATCAAGGAATTTATTTTATTTTACTTATTTGAAAGTTTATTTATTTATTGATTTATTTTTAAGTGATCTCTACATCCAACGTGGGGCTTGAACTCATGACCCTGAGTTTTAAGTAATCTCTACATCCAACATGGGGCTTGAACTCATGACCCTGAGATCAAGAGTTGCATGCTTTTCCAACAGAGCCAGCCCCTGGTATCAAGGAATTTAAAAGGGCACTCCCCATTTACAATTCTGTATAGTGCTGTATTGGATTTCATAGTCAGTGAAGGAAGACAGGAAAATAGTGTCAGAAATGGGAAGGAAGAAATGAAACTGTCATAATTGTTGATAATAATAGATCCACATAAACACTCCAAAGCATCCACAAATTAGTCTAATTAATAAGAGTTTAATAGATTTGTTGGATTCAAAGCCAATATACAAAATTCAACTCCATATGCCTACACAGTGATAAATGTTTTAAAAATATAGTTCTGAAAGATATAATTTATATAGTATAAAAGTAAAGAACACAAGAATAAATACATTATAAAATTTTAAAGATGTTTAAAAAGAAAATTATAAAATTATCTTGGAAGATTTTACAGTTACCTTACATAAATAGAGAAACTGGAAACCTTGATATAATGAACATTTTAATTCTTCCAAAGTTGATTTATTGATTCTATATAATTTCAATAAAATTACCAAACATTATTTTTATGCCTTTGCAGAGTTGGATAAGCTGATTCTGAAATTTATATCATAGAGCAAAAGTTCAAAATAACCCTTGGGGAAAAAACCAAAAGTGGCAAAATTTGCTTTATCAAGATTTATTTTAAATTGCAGTAATTAAGACTATAGTATTGGTACAGATAGAAAATGAACCACTGCAACATAGTAGAGGACCTCCAAACTGACACACAGATGTGGATGTCTGAATTAGAACAGAGATGGCATAGCTGATCAGTGAGTAAGGATAGGCTTCAGAAGCTGTAATAATTAGTTACCAGTTACTGCAAGGACAAATATGAAATTATCTTACACTATACGGAAGAATTATTATGGGATTAAAAACCTAAATGTAAGGGGTGCCTGGGTGGCTCAGTGGGTTAAGCCGCTGCCTTTGGCTCAGGTCATAATCTCAGGTCCTGGGATCGAGCCCCACATCGGGCTCTCTGCTCTGTGGGGAGCCTGCTTCCTCCTCTCTGCCTGCCTCTCTGCCTACTTGTGATCTCTGTCTGTCAAATAAATAAATAAAATCTTAAAAAAAAAAAAACCTAAATGTAAGAAGCAAAAATACATAAATATTAGGAGGAATGTAGTAGAATATCTTTATGACATCAGAGTATGGAAATATAATCTTAAGCCAGACATAAAAAGCACTAGCCTTAAAATATGAGATTGATAAATTCTACTACATTGCAATAAAATAAAGAATTTCTGCTCATCAAAAGTTGCATAAAGACAATGAAAAAAAGGGCCACAAACTAGATGAAGAAATACATGAGAAAAGTTTTGTTTCTGGAATATATAAAGAACTCATTTACCTAATTAAAAAAAAGAGACCAACCACCAAATAGAAAATTGGGCAAAAAATGCAGAAGAAGCACTTTACAGAAAGATGAATGCTGAATAAAGACATGAAAAGACTATCAACCTCACTAGTAATGGAGAATTCAATTTTAGTATATGTGCTGCTGAAGTGAGCACAGTAATGGAGAATGCAAATTAAAACACTATGGGATAGCATTGATACCCACTGAATTTACAACAACTTACAAAGTCTGCTAATATCAAGAGTTGGTTAAGTTTGGGATCAACTGGAATATGTGTACATTGCAACTATACTGCAAGTACAAGCATAAATTGGTACAATTACTTTGGAAGATAATTTAGCAGTTTATAGTGAACTTAAAATACCCAGGAGGTAGGCACCTGAAGAAACTCTTGCATAGCTGTACCATAAGATATATACAAGAATGTTCACTGTAGTACACCAAGATAGAAAAAGTTCCTAGAAAAACACATATATCCACTGATAGGTATCCATTGGTAGGATAAATGAATTGTGATATATTACAAAATGACACACTATGCAACAGGGGAGAGAGAGAGAGACAGAGAGAGAGACTTAGAGCCATAGGGCAACAACACGGAATCTCAGGAACATGTAAGACTGACCAAAAAATGATGTCAGGGAATGACAAAAGGAATGAATCTTTTTTATGTTAATAAAAATACAAATTTAAACAAATGTTACATAGAAGTCAAATACTTGTAATAAGATAAAAGAAGAGCAAGCAGAGACAAACAATAAATTTAGAATGAAGGTTACCTTTAAAGGGCAGAAAAGAATGTGGAACTTGGGTAGGACATCTCAGAGACTTGAACAGTAATTATAATGTACTATTAAGCGTGCATATGTAGTGGGAGCACGAGTTTTTAATATAGCATCATTCTTTATAACTCTAATGGAGTATAAATTTTATTTTGTATATATTTAATAACTGATAAAGAATTAGAAAAGAAAATGAGAGCAATGATGGTAAATTGTGAATTGATAAATATTCAGGTCAGGGGTAGTGAGTTTTGGTGAACGAGTGGTTTCAGCAAAGATTGTGAACAAGGAAATAGCAGGAAAGTAGAGCGGTTGGGTGGTTGGGTGGATTATTGGATATGAGTAGATTAGTAGAGACCCCAATTAGAACTTTGCATCTAATCTTCCTGGGATACAATTTTGGGTTCTGAGTAGAGGACAGTTGTGAGAATGTATCATAAAGACAGTGACCCTTGTATGATTTGGATTAAGGCTCAACCAAAAATCAAGGCTGTGTGAATCTTTCAGATGTGATACAGTTGGAACAAAAAAGTGAGTGAAACAAAAGCAGATCTCTATAAAGCTTTGTAATTATGTTAGAGGACACATGTCCATGAAACATAATAAGATACAATGTGTGTGTCTTTAGCTCAGATTCCATGAGTCTCCATTATGAATTAAAAATGTAAAACTAGTCTCATAAATAAATAAAAGCTTAAGACTCAAATATTATAGCACCTTTAAAAAAAATAATATGGTGCTAGTAGTTCTGAGGATAAGTTTAGGAGTTTGACAGCATACACATACAATGAAAAGCCTTTCATGAAAGGCTGTTCAACTTGGTATTTGCAGACATGGGATTCTGTTCAAAAGTTTTTTTTAAATGGAAAAGAAAATATTTTGTTTCTTACAGACATAAAATCGTGTTCAAATGAATAATTGTCCTTTGGATTTACTAAAGGAAATACTTATATTTTATATATTTCATATTGCTATAGTGGAGATCATCCATAACTTGGTGTTAATGGAAAGGATGACGGTGAAAGGGGTGGGATGTGGCCCAGGGAGAAGGGACGGAGGGCAGTGAGCTCAACTAGTCAGTGAACATAAAGTCTTGCCAAGTTTGGTATGAATGAGCACTTCCATTGTACTGAACTTTATGAAAATAAGATTTAGTCGTGTCTTCAGAGTAACATGGTTTAATTTGGAAGCCAAGGCTCAGGTTTTTATGTCTCAAGAGCTGTTGGCATTGAAGGGACCATGCAAACAGGGCAAATGACATCAGAACAGTAAATAAACTCTGTGGTCAGTGCTGGAAAGACATCCTGAGGTTCCCTTCCTCATTGTCAGGCACTGTGTATGTTTCCCACAGGTATGGCAAGAGAACAGTGACCAAGGTTCACCTTTCTGCCCCTCTTATAAGATAGGGGCTTTGGAGTGAAACATTGAGATACAGAAAATACAGCGTTATTTCTTAAATTCCCAAATTTGGAAATGGAGTCATACCAAATACTAATATTTAGAAATCCTATATTGTCCTCAAGAAAGCTGTGGGTTTAATTATTCTCAACAATTTTTTTTTAGATAATCCAAAAAATTCTAGTTAAATTCCTACTTGTTTTGCATAAGTACTTATAAAGGTAACTATATATCAAGAAGGTGGACTCTATTATCTGAGTATTAGAACTATATTCTTGTACAGCGAGTAGGTAAATTTAGGAAAGCGCCAGGAAAAAGAAGTCCTTGAAGTGTTTCTGTCTGGGTACAATATACATCATAGCTGTGTGGAAGAACTCCGCTAACCCCATTTTGGTCTTAGGGACAAAACAAGGGAGTTAAACTTTTACCCATGGATATGATATGACTGGAGACAGCAGACGTCCACAAGGAGGGAGGAGGGGCGTCTGTATTTTGTCCTATAACATTGTGAGCCTCAGTAAGGACCAACTAAGAGACTCAAAGAACAGACCCCCTATCTGTTTTGAAGTTTTGATATTTCAAGTTAGCATGAAAAAAATAAGTTGGGGAAAAAAAAATGTTTAGTCCAAAATTATTCTTCTAATGTTAAACCTCAGAATCAAACAACTGAAAAATATCCTGCTGGGCTTCTGACTATATCATTTCACAGTAAACTACTTAAAAAATATATTACATGTTCTAGGGGGGCCTGGGTGGCTTAGTCATTAAGTGTCTGCTTTTGGGTCAGGTCATGATCCCAGGATCCTGGGATTGAGCCCCATATTAAGCTCCCTGCTCAGTGGGGAGCCTGCTTCTCCCTTTCCCAAATCCCTCCACACCCCCCCGACACCCCCGCTTGTATTCCCTCTCTTGCTCTGTCAAATAAATAAATAAAAATAAATATATGTGTGTGTGTGTGTGTATATATATGTTACGTGTTCTAAAAATTTAATCAGTTTTCCTTTCTTCTTTATATCTAAGCTAAATAAGCAATACCAATATACCATGACAGAAATAACTATAAAGTTAGAGAGCTGGAAAAAGTCAATGAGCTGAACCTATTCTGGTTTGAGGTAAATGAGATGAGGCACAGACAGGTTCTGCTCTAAAGTGTCATTCTCAGAAATGATATCCAACACACGTTAATGCATTTATTTGAACGATTCTTGTTAGTGTGCGACTAAGATGCTGGTAACAGTGTTCTATTAGTTCATGCTTTATGACTCTTGGGAAGATACCTCCAATTTGACACCCAAACACTGAGTCTTCCCATTGGCACCCCCATTTTATGTTATGACACAGCTCCAATGGTACAGACTACTGAGTGCTTGCCTTTAATCTTGGACTTTTATCTTGCATAGTGTTGTTCATCCGATAGGTGTTCAGTGAGTCTAACGGTTGATTAAATTCATACAGACCAGAAGGTACATCCTTGCACAGGTTGTAGTGTGTCTAGCCAAAGACACTTTGTCAGCACATTTCCTAAAGTAGTATTTATCTGAACTGTTTTGGAAGGTCTTAATAGATATATTGCCAAACAGATAAATCATGGTAAAATTGGTCAAAATTCTATAATAAATCTCTTTCTTGGATATTTGTAACATATTAAAGGATAAGATTCTGGAAAAAAGAAACATCCAGTTGTGTTTAACTCATATGTTTATACAGATGTATAGGTTTATAACCATATATATGAACACAGAGTATGCTTTGGATGGTGTATCTGTGAACATCCAGCCAGTGTGCTCCCAGAACACTGGTTTTTGAGATACCCTGAAATATTTAGAAAAATATTTTACATGTATTTCTTTGCCATGTTTCAATTTGGAATATCCTCATGCAAAAAGATAATCTGATCTCTTCAATTACATGTTATTTACACTACTACAACAAACATGCTATTACATTACTACAACTTGCTACTTACCTCTCCCACTAGTGATCTCTGCTGGTATCTGCCATTTCTACAGGCATTTCACCTTGACATCAGAGTGATGTCTAACTTATAGTATAAGACACCCATGTCATTAATATCATTTTTTAGATGGAGGAAAAAAGCTAAAAATTTTTTTTTCAAAAAGAATTAGTTCAGGGCGCCTGGGTGGCTCAGTTGGTTAAGTGACTGTCTTCGGCTCAGGTCATGATCCTGGAGTTCAAGGATCAAGTCCCGCATCAGGCTCCCAGCTCCATGGGGAGTCTGCTTCTCCCTCTGACCTCTTGCTCTCTCTCACTCTCTCTCAAATAAATAAATAAAATATTTAGAAGAAAAAAAAAAGAATTAGTTCAAAGTATTATCTTGATCCTTGAGATTTGTTTTGTTTCCTTCCCCAGGTTTAAATAAAAGTTTAAATAATTCAGCCATGGCATATAGACTGCTAGGAAAAGTCATCCAGAGCCTTTTATTGTTCACATTAGAAGATTTAAGGATTCATTATTATTCCATTCAATAGAAATTTAGGAGATAAAGAAAATAGTCTCTTACGTATGACAAGGGAATACAATACATTTCCCTAGTATAAGCATCCTCCATTAGAGAGTGTTTGTGCATTTATTAGTGTAAACCCTCAAAACAGCCCTGTTAACTAAGCAGAGCAGGAATCTTCATTCCCATGTCACATACATAGGTGTTTGAGGAACTGAGGAAGTCAAGGCATTCATAATAATAATGTGAGCTCAGTTCACTGCAACTGTCTCTATAAATAATCATGGCCCAAGTGCCAGGCACTGACTGATACCTGCCCCTGTCCTGAAAGAGAGGATTGTCTGAGAGTCCCACAGCGGCCTCCAACTAGAGCTGCAGGACTCACAGTCTAGAACTTTCCCTACTCTCTCCTTGCTCTTAACCAGATTTTCGATGTCACATTTGCTACACCACTCAATCCGTCTGGCTATGGAAAGTAGCATATAAAGTAATACACTCTGAGTCCCCAGGAGTCTTGGCATCATGAGGGGAGGATGTGTGATTAAAAGAATGCCATAAGGAGATGTGTCTGGTGGCAGTGGGGGAAAATACATTCGACCCAACTGATGGCTCGAGGTGTCTTGGCCAGGTAGGTTCACAACTCTGTGGTTTGATGGAGCTGCCCGGAAATGCTTTTACTCTAAAGGAAAACAAAACAAAACAAAACACAAAAACCAAAACAAAAACGTGCCAGACTTGCAAATGCAAGTAGTCTACCGTGTGATCTAAAATATGGACATTCGAAGTATTTTATGCCTAAACTGAAAGTGGAGCTAATTTGGTACAAAAGCAAATGGCTTTCTAATCTTGTTGTTTTTCCCTTCACGGAGTCAAAGCTAGTTTTAACACTTGAAATATGTTCTTAATAGTATGTTAAAATATTCACTGTTATGGGAATGAAACTGTAGTCTAATTTTACTGGGCAGTCACTGAATTGTGACCATTTTAATGAGCCTTTGGACCTGGTTTCATAAATTAGTTCTGACACAGCACTATGGCACTTTGGCCCCTGGTTATTAGAATGCTAATGTAAAGATCACTGGTTGGCCAGATTCCCATTTGTTACCAGAAAATGCTCTATGCTCCCAGGCTCTGTCGGCAAGGGCAAATAAAAGTGGAAGCTTGAACTTATTACTAATTACTTGGTAAGCCCTATCCAGTGACTTATTTAGATTCAAATTGGTTTTTCCCCAATAGAAACTGGAGTGAAAAAAGTGGGCATGGAGAGTTGATGCCCTTTTTTATTTACTGTCTATTGCTTTCAATGTTTATATTAAGAAGAAAATAAAAATGCCACAAATCATTCATCAAATAATTACTGAACCTAGAGAACATGCCAGGTACCGCGCTAAGTATTGGGTAAATGTATGTGAACATGGTGTTCTCTGGGATGTCACAGGGAGAGACGAACCTGCAGCTGACCGCAGCTGGTCTGATCAACATCATCATCAAGATGACTATTTCATGCTCTGGGAACATGGCAGCCCACCCTCTGTGGCTGACGATGCTCTCATACTCCATTCTTGGTACCTGATGTGGTTTCCTCCCAAGACACCGCTTACAACTTAAGCAGTTTCACAGACTTATATCTATCAGCAAACTCCACAAAAAGCCTCAGCTCTTTCCATTAAGCTGTAGAGACCTGTCTCTGTCCTTTTGTTTATTTTGCTTTTCTCATCAAAACTCCTATTAGCTAACTGTTAAAATACTTTTGATTTGCCTGAAGCCCAAGTGGTCATGAAACTTGCGGAAACTTTGCGGGATTGGTGCATGGTTACTCAATGTCTAGTTTAAAGTTATTTAATAGCAAACACAAGCACATTGTCACACAGGTACAAAGCAATTTTTTAAAAATCAAATTTGAATTTCTTTAATTCCTCAAACTTTCAGTTTGCAGCATTTTTTCTCTATCACTTTATCTCTTATATTACCTTGGGTAAATTTTTTGAAGAATGGTTTTCTATGTTCTATGAACATCTCTAAAAATCTCCACAAGGGTAAAAATGAAGGACTGTATGTTTTATTAAGAGATAAAGGTTCCTGAGGCACCTGGGTGGCTCAGTGGGTTAAAGCCTCTGCCTTCGGCTCAGGTCATGATCCCAGAGTCCTGGGATCGAGCCCCGCATCAGGCTCTCTGTTCAGCAGGGAGCCTGCTTTCCCCTCTCTCTCTGCCTGCCTTTCTGCCTACTTGTAATCTCTGTCTGTCAAATAAATAAATGAATCTTAAAAAAAAAAAAAGAGAGATAAAGTTTCCAGAAACCAAATGAATCAAATCTAAAATTTGGATAAACATGCACCAGCAGCACTGTGAATTTGTTAGGACCTTGCTTAACAGTTCTACAAATATACGGAATGACTTATTGACATGAAGAGTAGAGACAACTGTTCTGATAATTAAGACCAAAATACCTGGTAAAAAAATAATCTTAGCCATATATTCATTATCAGTGCATGGACTTAATGGTATTAGCTTCTTTGCATCTCGAGAGTTTATTAGTTTCATACTTGAGGACAAAATATTCTTTATGGAAAGTAAAATTCAAACACAGAATCTGGATTAACAGTTTCCCTGAGAGGTGTCAGATGTCCATCAGTGAAGTAAAGTAGATCCCAAACTTTGGGTATTGCTTCCCTATGTTCCCTTCCTTCTCTAATCTCTCTCTTTTCACCTATGTATAGAGAAATTTATTTTCTCAGGTCCTTTCTTTGGTGGCTTTGCATTCAGTATTTACAAAGCTACTGTGTTTAGAGTATTTTATAGTTCATAAATATAATGAAACCCCAAGGCTAACATTAAGTAGCACATTTAATTTTGAGATTAGTATACAGCTCTGAAACTCAAAGTTCAGTTGGCAAACAGACAGCATCTGCATCCTGTTAGAAGTGCAGTATCCAGGTTCTATCTCAGAACTAATGAATCAGACTACATTTTAACAAGACACTCAGGTAACTGCTATGCACATTCAGGTTTGAGAAGCAATGGAATCTAACATATTTATCTGAAATCCCTTCCTCTAGTTATTGAAAGGGAAGCCTTAAGAATTCTGAGCAGATGACTTCACTCCCCATCAGAGAAATGCAAATCAAAACCACCATATCACCCCACCCCTGTCAGAATGGCTAATATCAAAAACAGAAAAAACAAGTGTTGGTGAGGATGTGAGAAAAAAGGAACCTCTGTGCACTATGGGTGGGAATGCAAACTGGTGCAGTCACTATGGACAATAGTATAGAGGTTCCTCAAAAAATTAAAAATAAAACTACCCTAAGATCTAGTAATCACACTACTGGGTATTTACCCAAAGAACACACGAACACTGATTTGAAAGGATATATGCTGCCCTATGTTTACCACAACATTATTCACAATAACCATAATATCGAAGTAGCCCAAATGCCCATCTATAAGATGAATCAATAAAGAAGTGGTACACACACACACACACACACACAAACACATACACACACACCGGAATATTACTTAGCCATAAAAAAGAATGTGTGATCTTGTCATTTGCAACAACATGAATGGATCTAGAGAGTATAATGCTAAGTGAAATAAGCTAGTCAGAGAGGGACAAATACCATATGATTTCATTCATAAAGGAATTTAAGAAACAAAATAAATGAACAAATGAAAGAGAAAAAAAAAAGAAACAAACCAAAAAACTGACTCTTAACTATGGAGAACAATCTGATGGTTACAGACAGGGGGTGGGTGGGGGATGGGTGACATAGGTGAAGGGGATTAAGAGTACATTTAATCCTGATGAGCACTGAGCAGTACATGGAATTGTTGAATCACTATACTGTATACCTGAAGTTAATATAATACTGTATGATAATTACACTGGAATTTAAAATTCTGAGCAGAAAAATAAAACATATAGGGAAGAAACTTGAAAAATGCTTTTTTAAAGGTTTAGAATGGCCTAATGGTATCTTCCATCCAAGTACTAACCAGGCCCGACCCTGCTTAGCTTCCGAGATCAGACGAGATTGGGCGCGTTCAGGGTGGTATGGCCGTAGACCTAATGGTATCTTAATGTCATCTTTGATGATAATTATAGTTGCTAGCATTTGCATATCACTTAACATTTGATCACATTTTCACACATCTTAAAACATTTTCACAATAATCTTGTGATATGGGTCTTGTTGCAGATTCCCACTTATACAAATTGAAATTGAAGTTGAGGGAGTATATGTTATTTGCACAAGATAACATAGTTAATAAGCAGGGGTGCCAAGGAATTCTCACTCTAAATAAACACCATGTTTTATAGATGAAGTTTGACTTTTCAATTAAAAATAGATACATCACTTTTGGCAAGACTTGTAAAATTTATTGGCAAATTACTAAAATATTTCATAATTTCATTTAGTAAAAAGATAAATTTTTCACAAAGTCTTCATGAACACATATAATGTAGAAAACCATTAAATTTAATCTTTTTGTTAAAATTCCATGAGATAGCAAAACTTCAAAGAGCTCTGTGACCAAAAATGCAAGCCTAGAAGAACCAGAAATCAAGGAAATGCAAAGAATCTAACCTCATTCACCAAAACCAGGAAAGAAATAGATTACCTGATATTTAAGAACAAAACCAAGCTACGATAAAATCAAGAATACACAAAATTTAATCAGGTAAAAATTCTTTTAAATACTGCCATGCAACTACATGTCAAAGACTTTAAAATGACTCCACCATATCATATTCTCTCTCTAGTCAGCCACATTCCCTCTTGCCCTTCACACCTCATATCCTAATCCAATCCCCCTGTATTTTGGCTTCCAGGTATGCTGACCTCCTGACTCTCAGGCAATCCAGTTGTGTTCCTCTGCTTTGGGATTAGCCACTTCCTCTCTCCCAGCCTCCTTTCCCCCTACATAATTCCACGTCTAATTCCCCTAAACCTTTCAAATCTTTGCTCAAATGTCATCTTCTATTGACACATCTATTTAATGTGCAAAATTTCATTTCCCTACACTTCTCACATTCACAATCCCCCTTCCTCTGCTTGAATTGTTGCTCTCCAAAGGGGTTTATCACTTTCTAATTTGTGATACAATTTATTTATTCATTATGCCTGTTGTTTATTGCTAGGTTATGCCCTACCTACCCCTCTGGCTAAAATGTTGGCTCCACGAAGACAGGGATCTTTGTTCACAAATATATTCAAAGCACCTAGAATATTTGGTGGATAGATGGAGTTAATAAGTGTTAAATACATTAATGACTTAATCAATGAATTAGTGATTTACCTGAACTTTCAGGGGTTCAGCATGGCTGTCAAAGGTAGAAAGTAGAGTCAAGAACAAGGTTATAGTTACAGTGACCACGTAGTTTACTATCTACATGGGTCACTTTTGGGTGTGATGAGGGCATTAAAATTATTAAAATTCTGTAATTTTGAAAATTTATGTAATTGATCAACAAATGGGTTTATTATACCACTGATTCTATAAAGGGAGGTAGTCAAAAGATTTTTAAAAATTCTTAATCTGTTTAAAGAAAAATTAAAATAAATTTAAGTTGATAAACTAAGTAATATTCATGGTCCTTTGATACATTTACACTGTCACATTTTTCTGTAAAATTTGTTTTCAAGTCATCTTATTTTAAATTTTTCATAAAATTTCACTAGTCTTAAGCCCCCATGTTGCATCACCACTTCCTCATATCAGGGAGATCATATGATAGTTGTCTTTCTCCGCTTGACTTATTTCGCTAAGCATGATACGCTCTAGTTCCATCCGTGTTGTTGCAAATGGCAAGATTTCATTTCTTTTGATGGCTGCATAGTATTCCATTGTGTATATATACCACATCTTCTTGATCCATTCATCTGTTGATGGACATCTAGGTTCTTTCCATAGTTTGGCTAATGTGGACATTGCTGCTATAAACATTTGGGTGCATGTGCCCCTTTGGATCACTACGTTTGTATCTAAGTGGGTAGGAGAAGAATAAATGAAACAAGATGGGATTGGGAGGGAGACAAACCATAAGTGACTCTTAATCTCACAAAACAAACTGAGGGTTGCTGGGGGGAGGGGGTTTGGGAGAAGGGGGTGGGATTATGGACATTGGGGAGGGTATGTGCTTTGGTGAGTGCTGTGAAGTGTGTAAACCTGGTGATTCACAGACCTGTACCCCTGGGGATAAAAATATATGTTTATAAAAAATAAAAAATTATATAATTAAAAAAAAATTTCACTAGTCTTCCTCAAAGTTGCACTTTGCCATTACTGACTTTGACATTATTGACACTTTTAAATTATTCTGTTCTGTAAACATAATATTATTTATTGAGAAAATACCTCTATAGGTGCTGAGGAAGATTAGCTCAGAACGATTGTAAGTGGAAAATATTCTTCATTCTATTTTTATGTCGATATGTGTAATTGTATTAGAAGAGATATTTTCATAGGTATTGTCTTTTTACCTCCATTCACAGAGTACATTTCTTGACATTTTTCTAAGATAAAAATTGTCAAAAATTTCTTAATATTCCTTTGAATATCTTAGGAAAAGTATATGCCATACACCACTGGCATTCTCAATTTCATTTTTTGTCTTTAAATAGCCAACGTATCATTAGTTTTTGATATAATGTATAATGATTCATTAGTTGTGTATAACAACCAATGCTCATCATGTCCTGTGCCACTCCTTAATGCCCATCACCCAGTTAGCCCATCCCCCCACCACTACCCCTCCAGCAACCCTCAGTTTGTTTCCTAGAGTGAAGAGTCTCTCAAGATTTGTCTCCCTCTCTGATTTCTTCCCATTCAGTTTTCCCCTCCCTTCCCCTGTGGTCTTCTGTGCTATTCCTTATATTCCACATATTAGTAAAACCATATGATAATTGTCTTTCCCTGGTTGACTTATTTCACTTAGCATAATCCCGTCCAGTTCCAACCATGTCGATGTAAATAGTAGGTATTCATCCTTTCTGATGGCTGAGTAATATTCCATCGTGTATGTGAACCACATCTTCTTTATCCATTCATCTGTTGAAGGTCATCTCAGCTCCTTCCACAAATAGACTATTGTGGATATTGCTGCTATGAACATTGGGTGCATATGTCCCTTCTTTTCATTACATCTGTATTTTGGGGGTAAATACCTTGCAGTGTCATTCCTCAGTCATAAGGTAGCTCTATTTTTAACTTTTTGAGGAACCTCCACACTGTTTTCCAGAGTGGCTGCACCAGCTTGTATTCCCACCAGCTATGTAAAAAGTTTTCTCCACATCCTTGCCAATATTTGTTGTTTCCTATCTCGTTAATTTTAGCCATTATATTGGTATAAGGTGGTATCTCATTGTGATTTTGATTTACACTTCCCTGACGGCACATTTCAATTTCATTTCATTTTAGTACAAAATAAAACTTCCCAATTATGAATAAGACTTTATAAAAAGTCAAAAGACTTTCCCCTCAAGTTGAGGCATTGCAAAGCATTAAAATAGAAAAATGAAAATTAAATCTTGTATATCTTTAGAGCTGTCACTGTGTAATTTATTTACTCCATTCATTGCTTTTGTAAGAATTGTTTTCTCACCTAAGACATTTGCTTCTAAGAATCAAAATTCTTTACAAACTTCCAAATTTGAATCTTGTTTAACATGTTTTTTAAAGATTTTATTTATTTATTTGAGAGAGAGAGAACAAGAGCAGAGGGTGGGGTAGAGGGAGAAGCAGACTCCCTGCAGAGCCCAGAGCCTGGTGAGGAGCTCTATCCCAGGACTCTGAGGTCATGACCTGAGTGGAAGGCAGATGCTTAACCAACTGAGCCACCTAGGCACCCCTTGCTGAACATTTTAATTAGAGATTTCCAACTAATTTTGAAGAAAATGAAACAAAAATTTAGAGTATTCACAAAGTAGTTCTTTAAAAGCTCAAATATCTGAAATTCAATTGATGATTGGGAGCAGAGAGAGATTTTGTAATGAAATGGTCATGTTTTTAGTTCACAATCAGATTCATCACCAAAATTTCTGTTCTGTTTCCTGATGTTATAAACATAAACGTATTTATAAAATGTGATACTTATAGGTCAGTTTGCATAAACTAGTAGAATATCATACCTTGTTTGATGCAGTTATGAATTATTTATATACCATAACCAGTTCCAAGTACATTTCTGCCCCACAGTTTTCATAATTTGTTAAGAATGTTATTTTTCTACCATGTTGTGTTCTACTCAAATTTGTATTTATATTATCACTGTAAAAATCATAATTTTACTTTCAATGTTGAATGTTTAAATTTGCAATACCATTCAAATATAATGTCATCAGTTTCATAGTTTTCATTTAATACTCAAAAATAAGGGTTTTAATTTTAAAATAAACATCTAAAGCAAGTAAATTAGCCTAGGGCCCATTAAAAATTTATGAACAAAATAATAAATCATTGTTATTAAAAGGCTTTCAGAATAATTTTTATGGCTAGAAATTGCCCAATAAGGTGGAAAGCCAGTACAATGTTATTTTCAAAAAGAATAGTTTCTTTCTGGAATTTTGATTTTTATTATTGAGATATAATTGTGTATAGAATTATAATAATTTGATTTATGCATATATATGAAATGATCATCACAAGTCCAGTTAACATTCATGCAGTTATAATTTTTTTTCTTGTGATGAGAACTTTTAAGATTTATTCTCAGCAACTTTCAAATATAGAATACAGTACACTATTATCTCTTATTTTCATGTTGTACATTACATGCCCATGACTTATTTTTATAATTATATTTTTATAATTATAATGACTTGTTTTTTATAATGTATAATTAGAATAGAATTATATAATTATAATTATATAATTATAATTATATAATTTATAAAAATTATAATTTTATAATTATAATTCTATAATTAGTATAATTTTTATAATTAGAATTATAATAATTAAATTAGAATTTTTAAAAATAATTTGTACCTTTGACCACCTTCATCCATTTCACCTGCCCTTCACCCCCCATCCTGCCTCTGGCAACCACCAATCTGTTTTCTGTATCTATGAGCTCAGTTGTTGATTTTTTTTTCCTTTAAATCCCACACATTAAGTGGTATCCTACAGTATTCGTCTTTTTCTGTCTGACTTATTTCACTAAGTATAATGCCCTTAAGTTCCATCCATGTTATTAACAATAGGATTTCCTTCTTTTTTATGGGTGAAATATTCATATATACACACATACACACACACATACACACATATACAATGTTATACATACATATATCTAAATATGTATCTATTTCTCTACCTATTCCACATTTTCTTTATCCATTCATTCAGTGATGGCCAGTTTGTGTCTATATTTTGGCTACTATAAAAAATGGGAAATTGGAAGGGGAGGTGAATCATGAGAGACTATGGACTCTGAAAATCAATCTGAGGGGTTTGAAGTGGTGGGGGGGTGGGAGGTTGAGGTACCAGGTGGTGGGTATTATAGAGGGTACGGATTGCATGGAGCACTGGGTGTGGTGAAAAAATAATGAATATTGTTATGCTGAAAATAAATAAATTTAATTAAAAAAATGCTACTATAGACATGGAGATGCAGATACATTTTCCTGTTAGTTGTTTTTGTTTCCTTTGGGTAAATACCCAAAAGTGGATTTCTCTGGAATGATATTTTCAGTTTTTCCTCAATTGTCTCCCTCTCTGATTTCTTCCCATTCAGTTTTCCCTCCCTTCCCCTGTGGTCTTCTGTGCTATTCCTTATAGTCCACATATTAGTGAAACCGTATGATAATTGTCTAGGTTAGGTACTAGTTCAGGGGCTCAGAGGTGCCTAAAAAATGAGTATAATTAGTGACTTATCGGCATTAAAAGAATACATCAATATCACAGATATACAGTGGGTTAATGGGAGCACTTTTATAAAAATATACTAGACTTTTTTCTGAACCATAAGTTTTTGAACTATAAACTAATTTGCACAATATCTATGCACTATCAATACTGCTTTCCCCATTTTACAGAGAGCAAAACTTTAGGCAAGAGAGACAGGTAATTTGCATAAGACCATGCACCTCATATTCTGGCAGTACCCACATTCAAACTAGATTCTTTGTGACTCCAGAGGTACATTCCTAAAACTACCCAATTATCTGCTCATGCTTTAAGGATAGAAATTTTATCCTATTGTTCTTGGTAACCACAAATGCCTGAGCAAAAGAAAGATAGGGATATTTATCTCCATTCGATATTGAACAACTACTGCAGGCGGTTTGCTACTTGGGTTAGTGCTTATTAGCTTTTGGTGAATATTCTGAAGAGACAGGCTCTTCAGTGTGTTGTATTTGGGAAAAAGGCAGATCTTGAAGCATTATTTAATAGTGACTGATTACTAAGGTAGTTTAGAAAATATGACCACAAATTCTTTCGTACATGTAGTAGGCAGATATATAGTCCCCACCAAAGACAGGCAGAGCCTAATTCCCAGAACCTGTGAATATGTTACATTATATGACAAAGATGAAATAAGTTGATTTTTTTATTTTTATTTTTTTTAAAGATTTTATTTATTTATTTGACAGAGAGGGACAGTGAGGGAGGGAACACAAGCAGAGGGAGTGGGAGAGGGACAAGCAGGCTTGCTACAGAGCAGAGAGCCCAATGTAGGGCTTGATCCCAGGACCCTGGGATCACTACCTGAGCCGAAAGCAGATGCTTCATGACTGAGCCACCCAGGTGCCCCCAAATAAGCTGATTTTAAAATAGGGAGACTATCCACAGTTATCTGGGAAGGCCCACTGTAATCACAATGGTCCTTAAATTTGGAAGAGGTAGGAAGGAGGGAAGGTCAGAGTGATGTAACGTGAAAAGGATTCAGCTCACCAGTGTTGGCTTTAGAGATGGAGGAAGGGGGCTATGAACAAAGGAATGTGGAAAGGCTTTAATAGCTAGGAAAGGCAAAGAAACAAACTCTTCTTGAAAGTCTCCAGAAAGGAACCCTGCCCTGCTGACCCCTGGGCTTTTACGCAGTGAGACCTATGCTGGACTTCTGACCTAAAAAACTCTTAAGATATTAAATTTGTGTTTTTTTAATACACCGAGGTTATGGCAATTTGTTACAGCAGCAATAAAAAACTAATACAATGACCTTTCCTTCAAGAAGTAAAATATAATTCACCTCTGCCTGAGGTGGGCTGGATTTGCTTCTAATCAATAGAATGTGTGGCTCACTTCTGATGAATAGTATGTGACAAGAAATGGTGTATCACTTCCTAGATTAGTTTATAAAAAGACTGTGTCCTCCATTTTGGATACCACTCTCTTTCTCTGGGATTTCTTCCTCATTCCAAGGGAGTGGATTCCATGTCATCAGGTACTCTGTGGAGAGGTCATGTGCTGAAAAGCCAAGTCCTGCCAGCCACAACATGGTTGAAATTTGAAGAATATCCTTACCTAGTCTAGTCAAGCCTTTAGATGGTTGTAGTTCTAACTAAAACTTTAAGGGCAGCCTTGTGAGAGACTCTAAACCAGAACGACATAGGTAAGCTATGCTAAGATTTCCTGACCCAAAGAAATGGTAAAATAATAAATATTTGTTGTTTTAGGTAGTGATAAATAACTAAAATAAAAAAAATAAATAAATAACAAATAATTACTCTAAAGTTCGTACTTACCTACCAAAAGGGAAGAAATAACAGAAAAGGGGAAAAAAATACTAATTAGGTGAATATGGCTCCATTTCTCCAAATAAACTCTATTACGAATATATATTTCATTATATATATTTCATTGAGAAGTTGTGAGGAAGTCAATAATTTTAATGTGATAATGTACACATACAAAACCTGGCATTTTTATAAATATAATTTAGTCAACTTTCATTCAGATTATAAGTGAAACTAAAACCTCAATGTTGAGAATAAAATTTCTCAAAACACACAATTTTATTCAGAAATCATTCATCCATTTTTACACGTTATAGTGGATTAGAGCTGTCAAGACTACTGAGATCAACAAAGGCAATTAACCTCTAATTTTTCCTCTGTTCCTCATTCTGTTTTGTTTTTCCCTTGAAGTCTAAACTTAATGGGAAAAAGCATGCCATAAACTGAGATTAATTAATGAGTTTTCTTACATTGCTATATAGAAATAGTCTCTAGGCTGCAATTTACAAAGTTTAATAACTTCCAGCCAAATATATGTACATGTGTATATATCCAATAAAGAAAATAACCATTTACTTCATGATACTTCTGTATTGAATTTCAAATTGAATATGATTATTGAAATAAACATCATTTTTTTTCCCTCTATGAGGGTAATTTGTCTTGGCTATCCAAATACATATACTAGCCATGAGAAACTTATTACATACAAGTAGCCAAGTTCTCTCTCCATCCTCTTTTTTTAATTTTGCTAACATTCAGATAACAAATTTAGTACTCACAGCTTATTTTAAATGGAAGTGTTAATTAATCAAATCCATTGCTCCTGCATTGCTAAAATGTAATTCCCCAAATCCAGCTTAAATATTGACTAGTATATAAATCATCTTTATGTATTTTATGAAAGAGGTACACAAACTGCACATTGGGGATTTTTTTATGACGTTGAATGAATTTCCTTATTTAAACATTAGAGTAGAGAAAATAATATTTTTAAATAAATCAGTGTCTGTTATTTTCTCTGTGAAATCAGAACTAGTTTTACCTTTTGAGACTAATTCCTAAGAAAATTTCTAGCAGATAGAGATTATGTACTTTTATTTTGCAATGGCCTCTAGGGCTATAGTAATATTTGATACCACATCTGATCTGAGTTTAATTACCAGTGTATCATCCAATAATCATGCTATCAAAAATATTCCTAAATTCTATTCATATTCATCAATAACAAATTGGGGCCTCCATTTCTACCTAGAGGATATGGAAGTCCTTGCCTCCTTGATTTAAATTCTCCTTGTTAGTGTATCAATACATGTATTATCATTGCTTAATTGAGAAAAGATAAAGCACCACAGGAAATTTCAAATAAGAATGGCTGAGGTCGCCACAGCAACATCTTCCTAGGAACATCGCCAAAGGCAAGGGAAGCAAGGGCAAAAATAAACTATTGGGATTTCATCAAGATCAAAAGCTTTTGCACAGCAAAGGAAACAGTTAACAAAATCAAAAGACAACTGACAGAATGGGAGAAGATATTTGTAAACGACATATCAGATAAAGGACTAGTGTCCAGAATCTATAAAGAACTTAGCAAACTCAACACCCAAAGAACAAATAATCCAATCAAGAAATGGGCAGAGGACATGAACAGACATTTCTGCAAAGAAGACATCCAGATGGCCAACAGACACATGAAAAAGTGTTCCATATCACTTGGCATCAGGGAAATACAAATCAAAACCACAATGAGATATCACCTCACACCAGTCAGAATGGCTAAAATCAACAAGTCAGGAAATGACAGATGCTGGCGAGGATGCGGAGAAAGGGGAACCCTCCTACACTGTTGGTGGGAATGTAAGCTGGTGCAGCCACTCTGGAAAACAGCATGGAGGTTCCTCAGAATGTTGAAAATAGAACTGCCCTATGACCCAGCAATTGCACTACTGGGTATTTACCCTAAAGATACCAACGTGGTGATCCAAAGGGGCACGTGCACCCGAATGTTTATAGCAGCAATGTCCACAATAGCCAAACTATGGAAAGAACCTAGATATCCATCAACAGATGAATGGATCAAGAAGATGTGGTATATATACACAATGGAATACTATGCAGCCATCAAAGGAAATGAAATCTTGCCATTTGCGACAACATGGATGGAACTAGAGTGTATCATGCTTAGCGAAATAAGTCAAGCAGAGAAAGACAACTATCATATGATCTCTCTGATATGAGGAAGTGGTGATGCAACATGGGGGCTTAAGTGGGTAGAAGAAGAATCAATGAAACAAGATGGGATTGGGAGGGAGACAAACCATAAGTGACTCTGAATCTCACAAAACAAACTGAGGGTTGCTGGGGGGAGGGGGTTTGGGAGAAGTGGGTGGGATTATGGACATTGGAGAGGGTATGTGCTTTGGTGAGTGCTGTGAAGTGTGTAAACCTGGCGATTCACAGACTTGTACCCCTGGAGATAAAAATATATGTTTATAAAAAATAAAAAATTAAAAAAAAAAAAGAATGGCTGAGGTCAAAAACAAATAAACAAAGGAAAAAAAAAGAGAGAGAGAGAGAGACAAACCAATAAATAGTCTATTAGCTAACGGAGAATAAATTGATGGCTACCAGAGGGGAGGTGGTGGTGAAATAAGTGGTGGGGATTAAGGAGGCCACTTGTGAATGGACACAGGTGTTGTAAGGAAGTGCTGACTCGTTATATTGTACACCTGAAACTAATATTACCCTGTGTGTTAACTAACTGGGATTTATATAAAAACTTAAAAAAACAGAATAGTTGAGTTCACACTCATTGTCCTTAAATCAAGGAAGAAACTGTTAAGGAAGAAAAATAATTTCTGTACATCTTAAAAAGAAAATAATAATTTTGATTTTTTTTAAAATCACAGAATAATTGAAATACACTTCATTATATAAAGGAAAATGTGCTTCTACAAATCAATTAGTTCTGCTAATGAAAAAATGGAACAGCCTTTAAAAATGTATCTTTTATCATCTTTGCCTCACATAAGAAGTTTAGATAAGAAATCACAAGAAAGCCTCATCAGCGATATGAATATTAAAGTGTGAATGTAACTAATTCTGCACAGCTACTTTTATCCTTAAGCTGGGACTTGAGGATTGACAGATGACACAGTAGAAATTATTATGTTAATAGTCTAGTTGTTGGGGAGATAAACATCTGTTACTAGCAAATCCCTAAAATACACATGTAAATAAAGTGGTAGTCAGCCATCAGTATTTATTCTTCAGGAAATGTCGTTTCTGACTAGGATTTCACTCTCATTAAACTGTTTTCACATGCTTTAGCTTCTATAGGAAAGGGTAGGGGATAACCACTCAGGGGCTGTTACATGCCTCATAGGATTTTACTCAAGTTGCTTCTGTAAATTTGTGTGCTCATCTCATAATCTTTTCCTTTCATTTTGAGGGCTGTCTATCAATAAATTTATACCTCCTTACCTCAACCCTCCCTTATTTGTTTTACTGTTTCTTTTCTTTCTAGAAAAGAAGAGGCACTTAAAAACATTTATCACTTCATATTTCAAATATTCCTATTTTTGGGGGGTGGGGTGGACTGTGGATGCCATAAGGGTCATAAAATCCATAGTATATTGGTTCAGGTACTGTATGTCCCTTACACTTTATGAGTATATTACTAATCTCAAAAGTTCAGAAAAATGTAGGCTGCCTCTATTTGTTTATGACAATAAATTATAACAAATTTTCTGTAAACCTTTTTGGAAAAGTCCAGATTTAAAGCTCACATGATTTAAAACTCTGTCTTCAATACTTTTAGCTTAATGGCATTGTCAAATGTCAAGAACACTCAGTAAGAGGCTTTTTTTTTTTTTTTTACAATATGCTATATTTTACCTTTTTAATAATAGCTGTCAAGTCGTAAAACATTTGCAGTGAAGAATGATTAAACTAAGTGGATTACAAATTTAGTCACAATATTATAGAACTAGAATCTTCTTGGATTTCTACAGTGGCCACATTGTTCTATTGTTACCTTTGTATTAATATTTACAACTCTTACAGTTCAATATTATAAAATAATATAAGATTGACAGATTACTTTTCATATCTTATAGGGATAATTTTTTATAGATATAATACTCATATACATATGCTAATTCAACCATTCAACCATGTTGCAAAACCTACTAATTGAGTAAAAACAATGGTTTGCCAATTCTATCAAGAAAATAAACACTTTAGTTTGGCCTCACAAGAGTGAATTAAAGTCCAGTTTATTTAAGGTTATAGCATTTTTTAGATACATGTGCACAAAGATACTATAAATATAAGGGAGGGACAACTGAGATTTAAACTCCTTGTTATTCATCAGTGTCTTTGATACCTTGAGAATGTGCTTTTGTTGACAGCATGTTATTCATGTGTGTAGTTGTGACAGAAAATACTGACAGGGGATCAACAATGATTTTCACAGTAGGTCTATAGAAAAAGGCTGTTACTTGCTTTGAGAAACACAGCATGGGTTTATAGGAGATATGACTGCTTTTGTATCTGATGGACCATACCGGCATTTTATTCTAAACCATTCCTTCACTGGTAGCCTTATAACATACTTATATAGTTCTACCATATTCCAACAGCTCCTTTAAACTGTACATCTGCCCTCTCCCTATGTCATCTCGACAGCTAAATTTCAATGCCCCATTGTGCCTACCCATTGATATATTCATAGCTGGTCTTAGCACCAGGCTCCAGAAGCTAGACACCTACAATCAAATTCTAGCTCCAATACTTACTAGACTGGAAACTTGGACAAATTAACTAACTTCACCCATCAAAAAAATGTACTACCTCATAATTCTTTGGGGAGTAATTAAATGAATTATTATGTATGAAACATCTGGAGAGAGCTTGACATATAATGTAATCACTGGTTAGCTGTTGTTGCAGGTATTATTATTTTAAACCTTCTTCCTTCTTCTTCTCCTCTCCTTCCCCTCCTCCTACTTATTTTTTAATATATTTTTTTATTTTTTAATAAACATATAATGTATTATTAGCCCCAGGGGTATAGGTCTGTGAATCGCCAGGTTTACACACTTCACAGCACTCACCATAGCATATACCCTCCCCAGTGTCCAATAACCCCCCCCTTCTCCCAACGCCCCTCCTCCCAGCAACCCTCAGTTTGTTTTGTGAGATTAAGAGTCACTTATGGTTTGTCTCCCTCCCAATCCCATCTTGTTTCATTTATTCTTTTCCTACCCCCCAAACACCCCACGTTGCATCTCCACTTCCTCATTCTGGGAGATCATATGATAGTTGTCTTTCTCCAATTGACTTATTTCGCTAAGCATAATACCCTCTAGTTCCATCCACGTCATTGCAAATGGCAAGAGTTCATTTCTTTCTTTTTTTTTTTTTTAAAGGAGTTCATTTCTTTTGATGGCTGCATAGTATTCCATTGTATATATATACCACCTCTTCTTTATCCATTCATCTGTTGATGGACATCTAGGTTCTTTCCATAGTTTGACTATCGTGGAGATTGCTGCTATAAACATTCAGGTGAGTGTGCCACTTCGGATCACTATGTTTGTATCTTTAGGGTAAATACCCAGTAGTATAATTGCTGGGTCATAGGGTAGCTCTATTTTCAACTTTTTGAGGAACCTCCATGCTGTTTTCCAGAGTGGTTGCACCAGCTTGCATTCCCACCAACAGTCCTCCTACTTATTTTTACAATAATTATTGTCATCTACCTCTCCATGGCTGCTAGGTGGTGCCCTATATCACTTCTCTTTGCTCCTCATTTCTGGGTTCCTCATTCAATAAAATAAGAGGTGTTGGAATGGGAAGCATTGCCTTTTAGGAGTGTGCAATACCTGTGAACTATGCGCATTTACCTTTCCTTTCATTATCACATTAAAAAGGGGGACAGATACACCTAATTGGAGTATACCTCTGAAGCCAAGGGCAGGATATCCTAAGAAAATCACTGATAAAGTGTGAGGATTTTGACAGGAAAGGAAGAGTTACATTTAACTTTACCAGTGGATGTCTACATAATCACTAAGCTTGTTTGATTTTCCTGGGGCTATCTACAGAGGAGAAAAGGAACTGGGAAGAACGTAAATTGGGAAGGTCAAGTAGAGAGGCACAGGAGTGCCTCTTCAAATTCAGTTCAAATCCAGATTCTTCTTGGGCCCACCAACACATATGCATTATCCATCATGAGTGGCTGGGATTTGTAGCCATAGGCTTGATTAAAACTGTCTCATCATGGAGGCAAAAAGATGAATATATCAGAATATTTTGGAGTGATTCCACCGACTGGGTATTAGACCAAAGGCATGGTCTCATCAGAGACAGAACTCCTTGTCACGGGAGCCTGTTTAGGCCATTACTGTACTTATCATAATCACAAGAAATAAGATAAAGAGAAGAATGATATGGCCACAAAAGAATTAACACTATTCTAAGGTCACATATGTAAGAAGACAATGTATAGAGTCCCTTTGTCTTCTCCCCACATGAGCACAATAAGTAGCAAAGAAGGAGGGGGCATAAAAGCAGGAGAACCATGGCCCCTCCCCCTGGCTGGAATGGCTGATTTACTATTTTCAACTAAGAGCAGAAGGGCAACATTCTAGGGGTAACATCATAATAAAATAGGAAGTGGCCTTGTCCCCACAAAATCAGTCCCAGATTGATGTGTTTGACTTTAATGTGTGGAAATAATTTCTATCTTGTTAAAACCACTGCATTTTGTTACAGTTGCCTAATCTCTACCTAAGTAATATACTATTGATATATTCTTTTAAAAATGATTCTTCTCTTTCAGCATTTAACCAACAGTTCATCTTAATCATGTTGTATAAAAAGATATTTCCTGTGTTGTAGATGCTATGTGACTGCCCCCAAATGCATTGTCCTTTCTCCTAATTTATGTCCCGTGAATTTTTTTGCCTGACTAGGTCAAAACTCAATTTAGCTATCATTTCTTGTGGACAATTTTTCCTGGCTTCCTGGTAAAGACTCTTTATTTAAGTGGTTAGGGTTTACCTCTTTCATAGTGCATAGAACATGATACTGGTGAGTTGCCCTAAGAGATAGTGCCTAAGAATTTTTCAGCACATTGTAAGTGCTCAAAAATGGTTTATGAAATAAATGAGCACACAACTCAGAAGAAGGATATCAAATTCAGAATTGCATTTAAGGCAATGCAATATGGCTAAAATCCGCAGTTGTTATAAGCAAATACATCAGATGGCAAGACCAGTTAGGACACTATTAAAATCATATGGATGCAAAAAGGCTATACACAATGGGAATATCTAGTGGTAGGAAACACTGCATAAAGGTAGTGATATTTACTTTTCTATAACTCCCAGTATCAGTTACTGAAGAATTCTTCTATTTAGATTTCAATCTGCATTTCTTTGAACATTTGGCATATAATTTTTTTTAACTTCACTGCCTCATTTAACTAGTTATTAGACAATGGGGAGGTTAACTTATTGTGCAGTTCCATCCTCAGAGCAGAGCTGCTGCCATTACAGAGAATTCTCTTTTCAGAAAGTAGCAAAAACAAAAATGATCAAGTTCACTGCAGAGAAGCAGATGTTAGGTCAACTGAGGGTTGCCAAGGAAAGGAGAAAGGAGATGAAGGGCATAAAGGAAAGAAAAGAAAACTGGGGAAAATGTCTGCTTGCTTATACCTCGCATTGGATCAGAACCCACATCAAAATGCAACAAATCGGATAAACACTAATGTCTTGTATCAATAACAGTGTTTGGAGATTTTGAATATGGTTACATCCATATTATTAATCAACTACTAATTACACATTTGCATTCAAGCAGAAATAGATTGCAGATTCTGATCAAAGGATTAAATATGAACATAATTTGAAGTCAAGATACAAAGACAATGTTATTTGAAGTGATCTATTCATGGAGAATGCTAACATAAGAAAGAAATGTTTTACTGTAAGCTACATTTTTATGTTATAGTAACTACAGCTTTAAAAACTTTTAAGACAATATATTGCTCCCTTTCTTTCTTAAGTAACTGAAAGAATTTCAGAAACAGGAACATGAGGAAGGATTATAATGGATCATCTTGACTCTAGAGATTTTACAAAGATTAAATATGAGTCAGGCTAGAGCTAGATCCTCTCACTTTTCATCTGAGCTGTTCATCTCTTATCTTGCTCACTTACATCCATATTATCCAAATATTATTCAAACTTTACTATCATGACTGAAAGTATCACATTTGTATTTGACAATTAGGTAAGCTGCGTTTAACATTCCACACCAGACCCACCAAACCTACTGTTTGTACCTACAAATAAATGTTTGTGTTACTAAACTCTGTTGAATCATGGCCAAGAGTTAGGGGGAAAAAATTATATATATATATATATATATATATATATATATATATATATATATTGCAGTCTCCTTCCAGACAATAAGATCAGATGAAATCATTGAAGTGGTCCTGGAATTTACTTGCAACCTAAGTGGGTAAAGGAATTATACCTAACTACCCAATCAGCTAAAGAGTTTAAAGGGAATAAGATAAAATGAGACAAGGAGAACTAGTGATTCAGTAGGTTACAAAACCAATTCTCACCTGAAATATATGGGCTTGGCTTTTATTTCTGACCAAGCATACAGAAGTCAATTCTAAGAAAAGTTTCAAGGTCCAAAGTTTCTCTTTGGCCTCAAATATGAGATAAAGAGATAAATATTTATATCATTACCTTAGATTGTGTTAGCTACAGTGAAAATTGTCCTCCTTACCTAAAGGAGGAAACCCTGGAAAGATAAAAAAAAAATAAGTAGAAAAATGACAACTCCAATCAAGTCATTAAATTTCTAAATATGTAGTTCAATCTGTCTAGTTTTGCTAAAATATTTGAAAGAATAATTATAACTTAATAATATTTACAAGATCTATTTAGAATAAAAATTGTAAGCTAGATTTATAAGTCTTCCTTTTTAGGCATTTAAAGTTTTGAGGCAGCCAGATATACTAAAATTATAATTTAATGTCACAAATGTTTAATACAATACAATTACCTATTTATAAATGGGATTAACCTTATAGGGAAATTCAGTCTATTAAAATAATTAATTTGGACATGAATCAAAGAACAAATACTTATTATTATTTTCATATAATTACCAAATGTATAAATTAAGTTTAAAAAGTATATAAGATGAATTAACTTAAATCTTAACAAAATTAAGACTTGAATGTGTAACTTTAATAAACTGAAAGTTAACTTAAAAAAATAACATTTAATTACTCAGAAAACTCAGAGGAGATATGAAGTATCTTAAATGGTAGCCTACAATTTGGTTATTAAGTAAATTTTACTAATTATTTGGAGTGACTATTGTTGAGTGTATGAGATTCAGGTATATTCTGACAGATTTCTCTGTATTCCTTCAACTTTATGCGTGGAGCTGGTTCTTGTTGGACTATCTTGAGGGAACACTAGACCATGATTATGCAATTTCCTATTAGGGAATAAATATAACTTATTTTTCTACCTACAAACTATGAGAAAGAATGCCTTTCAAGAGTTGTATTTGGTAGTATAGCCTACTAAAATAAAAAGGCCACAAAATTCCTCTTCATGGACCGTGACTGTTCTCCTTATTTTCTTTTCACAGAATACCACGCTTGGGCTATAATATGATGAAGAAACTGTTATGCCCTTTCTGAAGTAAAAAGTTAGTCTTTGCATAATTGTCTCATTTGAGTCTGAGAATTTGAGAAAGGTAAGATTTTAGTAAGATTTTTTTTTTAATTTTTAATTTTTTTATTTTTTTATAAACATGTATTTTTATCCCTAGGGGTACAGGTCTGTGAATCGCCAGGTTTGCACACTTCACAGCACTCACCAAAGCACATACCCTCCCCAATGTCCATAACCCCATTTAGTAAGATTTTTTTCAATATGCTCAAAGCATCACTAAAATTTCAATTCTGATTTTTAATGTTCATATTTTTTTCTCCTTAACATAAAATCCTGTACCTATGCCAACTCAAATAGATAGTCACACACCTGTGATAGAACTAATATTTGTTGAAAAGAACTGTATTATTATTGGTGTCCTTGTTGTTTGAGTGACTCCCGCTTCCCGTGAGGTGTTTCTATTGCCTTCCGGAGAGGATTCAAGCTGTTTTTGCAGGCACACATGGAGAAAAAGAGTCAACTTTTAAATTTTGATATACAGAGTAGGATTTTTGAGACTGCAGCTAGAAAATAATCTTGAAAGCCAGGCTTCATTGAGAGATAAAAGGATTTTCTCTATGCCTTTATTCTTTCTTTGTAAATACTGAGAGACACCTTGCAGGCTCAATCCTAGTTTCTTCCATAGCCTGGAGTGGCTACTGCTTCCACTAATCTGCCTAAACTATGAGGCTACTTGCCTCTGGAAGAGGAATAATGTGTATAAGAAGTCCAAACCAAAAAATACAGACATGGAAATCGTATGATTTTAGCTGCATGGAATATGGGAGGAAGAGGGGGATAGAAGCAGGAAGTAGGTGGTGAGATACGTACATTAGAGGTTCAAGAACTAGGTCGAAGGAGAAGACAAAATTACAGGGGTTTTGCCTTCTTTCCGCTTGGGATTCTGGAAGGAGAAATCCCAGAACGGTATTATTCACATGAATAAGAGATGTCTCATGAGAACAAAATTCTATGTGCCCCCTAGCAAGTGGGAACCTCATGAAGAAAACCGGATAGTTGCAGAAAAATAAAGCAGCTCCATTTTCTTTGCATTACTAAGCAGTAGACAGTAAATCCTGAGACTGACTGACAAAATTACTTACATAATAAAATCACTTCTCTTATAACACACATATGTTCTTAGAAATCAGTGTACTGTGCCACAAAATGCAGTAAAAACCACGGGGTTTCTGGGAAAATTCAGATAGTTGCACAAGACTCCAAGACTTCATCAGTGATACATTAAAAAAAAAAAGATTCTAATAAATATGATAGCACAGTGTTACACATGATGAACAATTAAGAAATCCATAAACATTATAATAAATATGGCACTTTATTTTGAAAAAAGACCTGACTTTGCTTGTGGAAGTGGTCCTTGGAAAGGTTGCTGCTTGTGAGTTAATGTGAAGTGGTGGGAGGTGTAGGATCTGAGGTCATAGGAGACGTTGTACATCAGATATGGATGGACTAAGGTGACTGATTGGTAGATGATTGAGGGTTGCGTGTGTGTGTGTATGTGTGTGCATGTGCACACGTGTGTGTCTTTGGGCTGTGTGTGCATGCTCCTACTTGGCTAGGTTCAGTTGGGTGCTTTCTGCACTTATCTATTTTTTCCGAGATGAACTTACATATAGACAAACAGAAAATTTGTGCTAGGCTCAAATCATTTCTTAGTACATCCATTACTTTGGAACAGATTCACAGTTGAAAACAAGGCTTATAGCAGAACTGCCTGCACCTTAAGGTTTTCATATTGTCATCTATCATTCGTCATCTCTCAGATTCTGAAAAGGTCTAAATCGGGAGCACCATCCTGACACCAATCCTAGATCTCTGCTTCCCTAAATGAAATACTCCAACCAGTATTGCAAAATAAAAAGCAATTGTGAACCAGAATTATTGACCCTCCTTTAAAAAAAAATCTTGAATAACCTTGATCTTTTTGTGAATAGTTTAGATTGGCGATTTTCAAAGTGTGAGTCACAAATAATGTTTGGCTGATATACACATGAGACTGTTGTGCAATTAAATGAAATCTAGTTTCAGGCAGTTGGTGCCTTGGGTATACTAGATTAAGTTCAAATTTGTCTCTTTAAAGTTATGGCTTCCTGCTTTGCTTGAATGGGACCTAAAGAGATTACAAACAGGAACTCCAGACCCATTCCAAGGATCCATTACAGATCCTCACTTGCCCTTGGACCATCCTCCGACAACCACCACTCTACTTCTGTTTCTACCACACTGGCTACCTCATAATACCACAATAATTTTATAGTAGAATACTTGTGGACTGAAACAGTATTTATCCTTTTGTGACTAGCTTATTTTACTTAGCTTATGTCTTCAAGTTCATCCATCTAATAGCAGGTGTCAGAATTTCTTAACTTTTTTAGGACTGAATACTATTCCTCCCTTTAATTTCCTTTGATGTTGACTAAACAAGTATGTCTCTATATCTAGACATTTTATGTCTTGGTCTTTTTGTTGCAGCCCTTAGAGTAAGTGTAACCAGATATTCTCGGTTGTCTTAACAAACTTTAAGCTATTCAGTTACCCCTCAGGCTTTGTTGTTGTTGTTCTTGTTCAGATGAAGTATTTCCAGCTTCTCTAGCACTTAATTCTATTTAGTAACACTCCAGCTCCGAATAAAGCTGGAGAATAAGATGTCTGAACCCTTTTTGTAGACCAATATATCCTCAAATATTAAGCATAAATTGACAGCATTTGTTCTAGAAGCACTGGAGTAGCTTGGCAGAGGAAGACAATCAGCAAGATGCTCCATGGTATTTCCTTTGGTAGTATCTTTTCTATCCTGATGCTCATTGTGGTTAAATTCTGTTTGAAATGGAGGAGAACTCAAATGCAAAGTGACCTCTGAAGCAGAGGAAAGAATGCAGGGTAAAAAAGTTCCCCATTTAGCTTCATCCTGTGTCAAGGAATCACTATCTTATTTTAGAATGCTGTCATTTTTAAAGCTTTGAAATGCTTTCTATAGAAATGATTACATTAATCCTGCAGTCAATTTGTCTGAAGTTAGCAAGTGTTACAGCCATCAAAAGTGCTACAAAGATAATTGAATACATTTTAAAAACTAGTAGATACTGTGACTGTAATTTGTTTTTTTAGCATTGCCAGGAAATAGCAGAAAAGAAAGAACACCATCAGACACCAAAAAAGGAATGGATAAATTGAATAATGCCAAGCTTAATGTTATTCAGTGATCTCACTTGGTCAATAAGTAGCATCAGCTTCTGCTTTCAATTATTTTTTCCCTTAGGAGCACAGAGAATTTAGGACAACTATCTCTTCTTTCCTGATTTAAACTATATGTGCACAAGTCAGCCTGATGGATAACCTAATCCGACTGCTGAAGGACAGACTGATTCTCTGTAACACTTCACCAGGACCAATGTGTAATGGATTATCCTAGGAAAGATATTATTTTCCCTTGGGGGATGTTCCATTATACCTGCATTTCCTTGCTTTTAATGCTTGGTGCACATCAAAATCATTGACCTGTAGGAATTGGTGTCTACCTCTCTCAATTTTCTCTAGATCTTTTTTACTCCCTGGAGCCACAGTTATGACACAAGTGGCTGAAGGCAGAGAGCTGAAAGAACCTAATAAAAAAGAGGTAATCCATTATGTGGATGCATGGCTCTTCCTTCTTTTTTGCATATAGTTAACTTCTTAGGATTAACCTTTAAAAAAAAAAACAAATATTTTTGTTTCAATCAACTGAACTATACTAACAATAGCAATTTTTCATTTATTGATCACATACCTCTTGTGTGTAAGTTATCTACATGCTAAGGACATATCTCCAGAAAAAGCACAATTTAATGATAGTTTGAAATGTCTCAAAAATTTTTTTAAAGTACTGTGTTATTTGAACACTGAGTTTTTTTGTTAGTGGAAGCTTTTGCTATTATATATAAAAATGCTAACAAATTGTCTATGAGGACATTTGATGTACTGTTTATCCATCCATGAAATTCATAAGGCTATAGACTATGGCCTATCTAGAGCCTTGTCAATATTTCTCACGTTTAGTGTAATGGCTAAGGTTATCAAGTACTTTTGAGCTCTCTGGAAGAAAGTAATCCTTATATGACCATTAAATCTTTGCATCTTTTTACTTCTTTATCTTCCTTCCCCTCTCCTGTTGTGTTCCCCATCCACTTTTAGATTAAAGGGAAAGAGAATCCAAACATGGGGGGGGGGATAGACACACACAGACACAGACACAGATACACAGACACACAGACACACAGACACACACAGATATATAGATATATATATGGTTTGGAAATAATAGGCCAGTCTGATTTCCAAACCTTGGATAATATTGGCTCATATTTTTAGTCTGCTAGCAACTAAAAGAATATGCAGTGTGGAAAACAATAAAAACTAAATCTGTTACACTAACATTTTTTTCTGATAAATGCATAATTATGGGAGGGGCTGTATGCTATGGTGCAAATTCTCTTTCTTTTCAAAGTGACATTTTCTTTTGTCATCACAGAGGCTTTCTGGGCAATCCCTAGAGGAGGCTACAACGAGTGGTGCCCCAGAGGGGCTAACTGTGTTGTCACCAACATCTTTTTCACCTACCACATAGGACATGATGTCCTTTCTTTCCCAGGCCTTTTCTGAGTCTCCTCTAGGGGATGGTACCAGAGCAGCTCATGACAGGGGAGTCATAGCCCTTTAAAACAGCCATTCCCCCAAGTCCATTTTGGGGACTATGACTTGATAAACCAAACTCCTTTTCTGATGGACCCCTAATGAAAACAAAAACAAAAACAAAAACAAAACAAAAACCACTCTCCCTTCTTTCTCTCCCTTCTTCCTTCCTTTATTTTTCTTGCAAGACTTCATGCTTCAGAGGACATAATATATTAGTGTATAATTATAATAGTAGCCCAAATAGGTGTCATCTGGCACTTCGGTTACATTAGGAACATAATCCTCTCATTACCTATGCATTTCCAGGCACTTGTCATCACTGAACCATCTAGATAAAACTAGGATAGCTTTCAATTACTGAAAGCTTGTGCCAGAATAATACAGAAACTTCTCAGCAGTGTGTGCAGAGCTGTCAACCTTACACACTATACAATTCAATTTTTTCTGATTCATTTTTTTAACCTCTGGAGTTATAATGCAAGTTCATAAATGTATTGATGTGCTTTGGGGGTATAAATGAAACCTGAAAATGTTCCCTTTAAATTACAGATTTTCTTTTCAGAATAAATTATACGCTGTTGCTTTTGTTGCAACCAGTGAGAGAGAACTCTACTCCTCCTTTCTTCTCCTGACCCCTAACATTAACCCTCAATACTTAGTCTTCTGTCCACAGAGTAACTGACTCTCCAAGTTTCATTAACTTCCCATGGATGAATCTAGGTCTTTCAAAATCTTTCACTTCGCTTTTGAAGGCTTCTGTTTCCAGAGGGACATTATGCATTCCTAAAATATGATACAGAAAACTAAGTGAGGTATCTTCCTTCATTAGACATGTTTTCTAATTGCTCTTTCATAAGCACTATGGGCACTCAGTACAATCACTGTTACACTTCCCTGAATATTTTATTTGGCTGCAAGTTCATCAAAAGAAGGAATCTTATCTAATTTGAGCATGTATCGACACCCGGCACAATGTCTGACATAGAGTAAGCACTCAATATTTTTTTAATGAAAATATGTCATTGATTTGTATAAAGTAGATCTGAACCTTAGTCTAACTATCTTGGAATCATACACACATTTCATACGGACATTTTCTTTACTTGATATGTGTGCCTTGCAGTGGCACTAGTCTATGTATATAATGTAAAAGTCTGAAATAACCTATAATTCTATAGGGAAATCTCCTAGATGTACATTATTAGGCTGAAAGGGGGAAAAATTCCTAGAATACTCCCTTAAAAGTTTGATTACTAAAGGTACATGGACTCATATTGAGCAATTTTCATAAAGCTCAATGTAATGTCAATAACTATTTAAATCTGTTAACATACCTTATGAGTTAAGATGAAATTAAACATTTATTTACCTTTACGTTTACTACAACAAAAAGTGAAGTGTAACTCCTAGTAATAACAGCTCATAGTTTTTCAGTGATTCTAAATTTCAAAAATAGTTCGAAGACAATTAGAAATGACTGACTATTTTCTTGGAGGATATATAATACAGAACCCACAATCGGATTCAGTTGTAAAGTACCTGAGAGGACGGACCTCTAAGCATGTTGCTTGGAGGAATTATAGGTCCATGGAAATGGAAATGCTTACCTAGTTAACAGTCACATACCGTAGACAATATGACACATGATGAGACACTTCACAGATTCGATGTTTCAGGTGCTTAAGCCATTCTTACATACTTTTCATGTCCATAGATACTGCATGTAATACATGTAATATCTAGATATAATATTTGTACAACTTATACAACAGCATTTTTATATTAGTCTTCTCCAAACCCATGTGTTTAATTTGAAATTAATTAATTAATTTTTGGTTCTTTCCATTTTTCTTCCTAAATACCTTGGTATAACTTACCGTAATTGCTTTACTGTAATACTTCCTCCAGTCCCCATGTTTTTCACATTTATCTGTACCATCAGCATTCACATAATGAATTACTCCTGCATCATTTTATCCTATTTCATGGAGAATGCTACTTTCAGTTAGAACAGCCAAGATACAGGGACTTAGATGAGACAATTCTTATAAGAATAATCAACATGTCTTTAGTGACTGACAGGAACAGAACAACAAAACAATAGAATGCATTTTAGCATTCTAGGACCAAATTCTATTTATGTCTATTCTATTTATATCTACATATTGAACTACATAAACCTTTTTGCTCTCGCAGCTGGATATTTCTATCTATAATGCCCAAGATATAATTCTGTTATACTACGCAATTTTAACAATAAATAGTAAATGACAAATTTTTATAAGGCTATACTTTAAAAATAAAAAACAAATTCATATTTGGCATAAATATTCTTTTAAGGTAAAACCAATAAATACAGAAGCTATAACCAAATTCATTATTTTAGCCCATTTGAATATTTGAAAAGATGAATAAAAATTTCTGTTTTTTATTATAAAACTATTACATTTGGTAAATTAGTTTGTCAGAGATTAAAATTAAGTGGTAATATGCACAACAGGAATAGAAAATGGAATTAATAATGAAAGCTATTCAAGGATAAGCAGAGATAAATCTGTCTGCCCACTTGCTGATTCGAATTGACTGCAGAATTTGTATGTTACAATCTGTGGGCATAAATCATGCAGTTCATAAACAAAGAGTAAGATTTATTTGTAACAATATCTCCAAATAAAATGATTGAATATATTTTCCAACAAAAATATACTTTGGAAAAATGTATATATACTTTGTATGTAGGCCAAAATTCACGTTTATTTTACAGCAATAGCAAGCACTCATTCTGCCTTTTTAACATTTTTGTTAGTCTCCCTTGAACATTTAATCCAGAGATGGGAGACACCTTCTATACAGAAAAATCATTCACATCTCTGGACTTGGCTGATTGTGATGGCTCAGTGGTGTCAATGCTGACTACCATTCTATCAAGTCCTCACTGGGGCCCATGTACAGGGCTAAGTAAAGATTTTATAGATATTATCCCATTTAACAAAATAACCATATTATGTACATACTGCTATCCTTTCTAATATATAGAAGAGCAAACAAGCTTGTGGTAGCAGGGAAAGGTGCAACTTTGGCCCACTTGAGTCCAAGGTCAGCATTTTAAAGTTCAGACTAAAATTCAGCTCTTTTAAAAATAAATAATACAGTATTATTTTCCCACTTTCTCCATCTTAAGGATTAACTTCGTCTGTTTCTAGTACTACCACTAATATTGTATACTTCTTACTATATGTTCTCACATAAAGTATTACACAGATCAACTCTACTTGATGAGGTAGATAAATCAGGGATAAAACCATCAAACGTCAGGATGGAAAGGAATTCTATAGTTTTAGGCTAATTTAATTTTTTTTTCTTTTTCAAGTTTTTACTTAAATTCCAGTTAGTTATCATAGAGCGTAATACTAATTTCAGGTGTAGAATTTAGTGATTCAATACTAAGTACTCATCCCAACTGCCCTCCTTAAAACCCATCTCCCATTTAACCCATCACCCATCCCCCATCCACCTCCCTTCTGGCAACTCTCTTTGTTCTCTATAGTTAAGGCTCTGTTAACCACGTTTCCCTCCTTTTTTTTTTCCTTTCCCCAATATTCATCTGTTTCTTAAATTCCACATATGAGTGGAATCATATATTTGTCTTTTCTGACTGACTTATTTTACTGAGCATAATACTCACTAGCTACACCCACATCACTGCAAATGGCAACATTTTATTCTTTTTGATGACTCCCATTGTATATATGTACCATGTCTCCTTTGTCTATTCATCAATCATTGGACGTTTGGGCTCTTTCCATAATTTGGCTATTGTTGATAATGCCTCTATAAACATTGGGGTGCAATGTTGAAGGGATATATATCCCCTCAAATCAGTATTTTTGTATCCTTTGGGTAAATACCTAGTAGTACAATTGCTGGATCATAGGGTAGTTCTATTTTTAACTTTTTGAGGAAGCTCCATACTGTCTTCCAGAGTGGCTGCACCAGTTTACCTTCTCACCAACAGTGCAAGAGAGAACAGGTGTCAGTGAGGATGTGGAGAAAGGGGAACCTTCTCCTTAGCTTAATTTCTTAATTTGGTAACATTAAGAAATTTTTGTGTTGTGTAGGTGAGTGAGAAAACATATCCTAGGGATCTAAAACATACAGATGACAGATGATGGGGAATCTGCCTGGCTCAGTTAGTAAAGCACGTGACTCTTGACCTCGGAGTTGTAATTCTGAGTCCCACACTGGGTGTAGAGATTACTTTAAAAAAACTCTTCTTTAAAAAATAAAATTTAGATGACAGATGACAGGATGAAAGCTAAGTATAACACAAGGTTTTGTTGCCCTAGCTTTGCTTCCTGAGCCATAAGCTACTGATTCATTTGAATATTCTTCATCATCTCCTTTCGCATGATAGCAGGAAGCATCAGCATACCAAAAAGATAACTTAATACTATAGTGGACCACTGCTGCCATTTTTATTGGTTTTTCAGACTTTCCCCAAAACTAATATCTGATTCTGGACCCCAAAAAGACTGGGACAAAAAGCCAATCAATTTTTAAAATAAGCATTTAAAAATCAGGATTATAAAATTAGTCTTGTCAAGTAAATTATACATGTCACATCCCTTTTAAGCATTACTAAAACATTAAAATGTATTTTAATTTATTTATACTAAAAGACATTTCCCCCTCAGCAAATGTTCCTTTTGTTCTTTAGGATCTTTAATGTTTTTGTAGTATAGTAGTTTCTTGTTTGTTTGTTTGTTTTTTTTTTTTTTAGTGCTTGCTATAAGTTAAGGGCTTTATATGAATAATCTCACTCATTGGATTGTAACTATCCTTTGTTTTCTCTGATGGGGAAGAAAAGCTTGTGTAGTTTAAGAAAGTTACCCATTTAGTAAATGGAGAGGCTAGTATTTAAATACAGACAGGGTTATTAATCATTCATGGTTCATTCAGCAAATCTTTTCATCTTGGGTGCAGGTTTTAGGGATAAAACGATGAACAAAACATGATTCCATTCTCATGGCAAACAGGATGGACAGATACTCAACAAAAACACACTTGTGAATACACATTTACCAACAGAGGTAAAGGTTATATAGGAAGAGCAGAGGGAGCTATGAAAGCCTATACAAAGGAAGACTTTTCTATTCCAGGCATCAAGGACAACTCCTGAGGAAGTTGTATTTGACCTGAGGTCTGAAGGACAAGAAATATGTGTTAAACAAGGAATGGATGGCGTGGGTGGTTAATTTAAGAGCATTCTGTGAAAGGGAACAAGGTGAATGCAGTTCTAGTTTACTGAAGGATGGAAGGAAATAACATCAATGTGTCTGAGGCACAAAAGCTACATAGGCTGACGGTCAGAGGTGGACATGTTTGCCTATAAAATACTTGTAGGTCGTTGAAGGACTTGGCTCTTTTATTAAGGGCAACTGAAAGCCATTGAAGGTGTTTTATATTACTATTTTATTACTTTTTGGTAGTTGAATGTGAGGACTAGATTTGCATTTTACAAATATCACCCTGGCTAGAATATTAAAAGGCAAACAGTATCCTGGAAAGAACAGATGTGGGAGGCACTATTTGGAAGGCTATTTCACTATTCCACTATTTGGAAGACATGTAATGCTTACAATAGGTAGGTCGCTGTGAAAGTGGAGAGAAATGGATGGGTTATAGAGCAATTTAAGAGATAAAATCAGTGAGTTCCAGTGATGGATTCAAGATGGCGGATAAAGGAGAAAGAGGTTTCAGGAGGATTACCGCATACACTGTTTGCATAATCCGTATGTATGCTGCTTCCCTGTACTCCAAAATAAAGATTGTTTTTTAAAGCAGAAGACCTTACTCTTTGTTTGCAGGATACTTGTCAGAGCATTTTCCTTAAAAGAGAATTAATGATCCCACTCTGCTCACCAGAGTTATTGGGAAGGCCAAGTGGGCATGAGCTCTGTCATCCATCTCTGTGGGTGCAGGTCTCAACTTCATATCCTATAGGCTCTTTGGTCACAGGCAAGCTACGTTTTCCAAGTAGAGGTGATCATAGTATTTAACACATAGCATTGTCGTAAAAAATATGTCAAATATTCCTTGTGGCTTAGTTGCTTACTTCTTTTTTTTTTTTTTAAAGATTTTATTTATTTATTTGACAGAGAGAGATCACAAGTAGGCAGAGAGGCAGGCAGAGAGAGAGAGGAGGAAGCAGGCTCCCTGCTGAGCAAAGAGCCCGACATGGGACTTGATCCCAGAACTTTTGGGATCATGACCTGAGCTGAAGGCAGCGGCCCAACCCACTGAGCCACCCAGACGCTCCCAGTTGCTTACTTCTTATCAAAGAGAATTTTTCAACAAATACTCCTGCTCCTCCTTCTTGATTCTGCTTCTCCTCTGTCCCTGTTTTTTCAGCCCTGCTCCTCCTATGCCAGCTCCATTTTCCCCTTTTCTTCCTCTACCCACCCATAATCACAGTAGCACCTTCTCCTCCTTCCCCTCCCTCCTCCTCTTCTCTTCCTTCTTCTTCTCCGCCTTCTTCATTATTACACTCATTCATTCATCGCAATATGAAATTTTTCATTCCCTCCCTTATATTGACCCTTTCATTTCCCTTCTCATTACCACCAACAACTATTGACCTTTATTATTTTATTCCTCTACCAAGATGAACTGTGTCATTGCTTCTCATCTTGCCGTCTCCAAATCATGGAACACATCCCTGCCAGATGAACCTTTCTTAACTGCTATTTTTCATCATGTCTCTTGACCCTCCTCAGAACCTTTCATAGCTCCTCAGTGATGATGTAGGGTATGGAAAGATGGTGGAGGTAGGCCACTGAAGTCAGAAAGAGCTGTGTTTTGTTTATTTGTTTATTTATTTATTTTGGCTCAGTCACTCACCAGTTTGAAGGGAACTTCTAGCATGTATCTAAGGCTTGATGTGTTCTTCTGTAAGATGGAGATACTAAGTCTCTACAGGTTTGTTGTGAAGATCAGCTGAGGTAATGCTTTCAAATGCTTAGAATTATGCCTCATTCATCCTCGGACACACTCAATAGTTGGTATTGTTACCATCATAGAATGATTGTCACACTTTGAAGCACAAAACTGAAAATCTTCCCATCTGACATCTGTTTTTATTTACATCTTATGACCCTCTTTGCGGCAGAGCCATTCAAGAATTCTAACTTAGGAAATAAATATAACTTCCCTTCATTCTCAATACTATCTTTCACATCTCCTCCTCTTTTTCATTCTATACCTTCCTCCCTACTATAGTTTACCTGTCTTTCAAGGTTTAAATACCAGTGCAGAAATCATTTCACTTTAAGGAGGTTTTGTGCACTATGCTGTGTTGCCATTGTATAAACTTCCTGAGAATAAAGACCATCTCATGTATACTTACGACCCCCAACAGGGTCTAGTAGAGTACATTTCTCACTGAATAAATGTTTGCCAAGTAAATGAATGAATTCAATGCTTATCACTTTAAAGCTGAGAGTAACTTGGGAAGGATCCATGAAAAAGACTTGATAAATCTGACAAGAACACGAAAAATTGAGCAAATTCTTGGAAACTGGCTCTCTTATACCACAGGCAAGAAAACAGATTTTTTTTTGCATCATATATATATATTTTGGATATTTTATATGGTATTGCACATTTTGTTTTCAAATGTGGATTGAAGCCAATTTTTGTTTTATAAACATTGCTGTTAGAAATGGCATAGTGCTGTTTTATTTCTCTCTTTTGAAAGTCTAGAGTTTAAATTGTATTAGGTTAATGATTATCCTTTAGTTATGTAGTTGACAAAAAAAATCAAGTAAACTCTTAAGAAGTAACTATAATATCTCTTTTGGACTTCCCTTACTTCTCAACCATGAACTGAAAGATATTACAGAGGACTACTCTTCCAAAAAGAAAAGTTATACAAGTGAAATCTGGATTAATTATGATACCAGTAAGCAGGTTTGTCTAAGTATGCAATTATTCAAAATAATGATTATTTTAGGATTCCTTGAATTTATATATTCAAGTTGTGTTAAGACTATTTTATGTATCTGGATTTACTTTTACAATAAAAAATACTTTAGTTGTGCTCAAATTTTCTAAAGTGACAGTATTTCATTGTTTTATATCCAGTGACAATATAAGCCTACTTGCTTGTAAAGCATAATTATTTTCATAATCCTCATTTTAAATTGAAAGGAAACTGATGATTTCAAACTAAGATTGCTCAATATTATTAAATGTGTTTGCTACTTCTATATGCATGCAGGAGAAAAACCATAAAATATATTTATGCAGGTTGTTTACAACTAGATTAAGCTTTTCATCATTTCTAATGTTTATGAGCAGAATATATAGGAATCTGTATCATTTGTTACGAGCTTCACATATCTGGGTTCTGGCAGTTTTATTATCTCTCATAGTAATTCATATTTCTAAATTGAAGGACTCATAGACATATACTATATAATGTTCATACTCAACTAGAACATGGTGAATGTAAAAATTATTAAAAGAACTGGAAATTAAGTTTTTTAAAGAAACATCATTCTTTTATGTGTGAACAGATGTATTATCTACTTAAGGACATGACAACACCACTTTGTTTAAAGCATGCATTGAACTAATTAATCTTTTTTAGTAGTCCATTCCAATCTTATCAGAGTTCTTGTTTAATACTTTCTTTTATCCTTGGTAAACTGACTAGATTGATTAGATTCATTGTCCCAAATAATTAACTACCATTTTCTCAAATCAAATTTCTACTGTAATGGGAAACGAAATAAGTGTGGCCTATATCCACTCTTGGTTGGTCTTTTGTCGTGACTATGTATCTTCCTACATTATTTAATGACTTTTGCAATTATATTATACCTAGAAAGAAAGAAAGAAAAAAAAAAAAAACTGTGCTTAAGCCACTTCCTGAGAGATGAAAATGACATTCTTGACACTACACACTTGAATAACATTGGTACTCAGATGATTAACAAATAGTACTGGTTTAGGCAGTATCATTAGATACATACAATTAAAGTATAAATAACCACTTTATTGTCCGTGAAATTCAGACCACGATAAAGAACAGTTTGCATATCAAGGAAAAAAACTTGAATAAAGCTATGTTTCATAATTAATAGATGATCGCAAAATGAAATAATCTTAGAACTCATAATACTATTCCCGTTATGAAAATAGAATTGGAGCATTCCATTGGGAAAGATTAATTAAGCATTGTGAAACATACAGAGTACTTCTATGCTGAATTTAATTATGGACTATTGATTTGATAGTTATCTGGTGATGTTCCAAGCAGAAATTCCAGGGAAATGAGAACTTGTTTATAAAACCTTAAACAACATAATGTGCATAGTATAGGGGGAAAATGATGAAATAAGGGCCAAAGGAATAACTGAGAATTTTGGTTATTACATTGATAAAATATGGAGGAGGATTCCCCCACCCCCAACCCTTTGGCTCAGTTTTAGGATGATTTGTCAAGTAACAGAAGAGGCCCAAACAAGTAGCTTTAGAAGTCCTCAATCAAAGCCTGTGGCTTTGGGCTGGAAGAGATGGAGGAGATGAATTCTAAATGAATGCAAAAGATGGAACTTTTTAAGTTTGCCAAAAATTGGAGTAGTAGGTCAAAGGCCTTGGACATTTTTCCTCTAGCACAGATAAATAGGTGGCTAACTGCAATCTTTAACAAATGTGCTTAGCACTCTAAGGGGCCAATAAATGATGAAACACAAACACAAAGCCTACCTTTTATATTGTTATAGAGTGATAGACAATGTAAAGTTTTTAACTTCTGAATTTGGAATAGTCTTTAGATTACCAACCATAAAGAAGAGTTCAAGTTTAAACCTTTGTAGCTATGGACATTTTTAGAAACTGCCAAGAATATTATGACTCCATCAGGTGCAATTTTATTAGAAATGTAAATATATGTGTTAATTTATCTATGTTACTAAATATAACATTTTAAAAAATTATTTTTATTAACATATAATGTATTATTTGCCCCAGAGGTACAGGTCTGTGAATTACCAGGCTTACACATTTCACAGCACTCACTATAGCACATACCCTCCTCAATGCCCATCACCCAATGACCCTGTCCCTTCCCCCACCTCCACCCTCCAGCAACTCTCAGTTTGTTTCCTGAGATTAAGAGTCTCTTATGGTTTGTCTCTTTCCCAGTCCCATCTTGTTTCATAAAGATATAATAAAAATATAAGATAAAAACTAAAACCAAAGATCGAAAAACAGTAATGAAGTCATTCATTAAATGCTCACTAAGATGTTACCATGAATTGGATACAGAGTTAGGTAAAGTGATACGAAGATTTTAAAAAATTAGTTTTAGTTATCACAGTTTACTGGAAAAAGTTATGCAAAGAAAGGAATATAACTTATAGTATGGGAATTACTTTAATAGAGAAAATAAAGGGTGATGGGAAAGTATATAAGAAAATGTTATGAGAATGGTGAATACAGAAAAAGTGGTCATAAATAGGAAGAGAGACTGTTGCAATAATAAAAAGAACGACTTGAAAGTTTATGTGAATTACTTAAATATGAGAGGAATATTAGCATGTGCATGTCTATTAAATCTTACTTTTTCAGTAATGACTGTTATTTTTTTTAAAAAATGAATTACCTAGTGCTGAATCAACCCTTACTCCCCCAAAGAAGGAAGTGGGCAGGCCCATTTATTGGTCACCATTTCTTTTTCTTTAAGATTTTATTTATTTTTTTTTGTCAGAGGGAGAGATAGCATGCATACAAGCAAGGGGGAACAGCAGGCAGAGGGAGAAGCAGGCTCCCTGCTCAGCAGGGAGCCTGATATGGGACTTGATCCTGGACCCTGGGATCAGGACCTGAGCCAAAGGCAGATGCTTAACCAATTGAGCCACCAGGGCATCCCTATTGGTCACCATTTCTAATAGACATAAAACAAACCCATTCCTCCTCTACCAAAATGAGAAAGTTAGCCTATGTAACTCTGCAGTCTTTTTTGCTTGATTCTGTGTAATTGTTAGGTTACATTTATAAAAAGATGGAGCATAAAATTAAATGAGAGTCCTAATAATTCTATTCTACCAGATCCATGTCTGTGAAACACTGTGATTGTGATACACATGACAACTTTAGTTTCAAACTGGAAGTAAATGAGTAGTCTGTTGTCTGCACTGTTCATGGAGGTATAAGATATACACTTATTTAAAAAAAAATATGCCATGGTGTACTGTCATCATAACTAGATAAAACTGGAAATTTTCCTACGAATTCTACTCATAGCAGTACCTGAGACCATTTGAAGTCTTGCTCAGTTGAGCAAACCTTAGATTCTTAGAATCTTTCATGGTAAGCAAAATTTCTTAGAGAAATTTAGTCATACTGACGCCTTGAGAGAGAAGACAACAGCATACTTTATTAGTTCAATGTCTGTTTTGATGTAGGACTGAATCACAAGACCAAGACCAAGTCACTGAATGGACTGAGCCGCCCAAGCGCCCCCTAATATCTTTTAAATTATCTAAAATCTAACATGCCTGATGAAATGAAAAAGCTACAATAAAAATATTACTTGAGATTAACTTCATATCCCTCTGTGAAGCAAGTTTTTTTTTGAAATTGTAGATATTTTATATTGTGTGAAATTCCATGTGTGCAAACTTGACACTCAATTGAAAAAATAATTTAATTTTATTGCTTTCATAGATTAAAATAAAAATGTTCATTTTAATATTTATTTATTTGTATTTAATATTAATATATATTCAAACATAGACGTGCTTTCTTATATATGGAGGTGTCACAAGCAATACCACAAATTATAATATACATACCACATGCTTATATAAATTAAAACTAGCAATATATCCCTTTTGAGACATTGTAGTTCTGATGGCTGTATGACGGCCCTAGCCTGATCTGTCTTCCCTCTTTCATTCAGTGTTATCCAGGAACCAGGTCCTTTTCTGAAGGATGGCCGGCAGGGTGACAACAGCAGTCTGTGTTCCAGAGAAAGAATAAACCATCCATACCACAGAAAACTCAAATCTATGACCTTGGACTCATTAGCCTGGTGCTCTAAACAACTCAGGTAAAAAGCTTGAAATAAATTGATCAAGCACATAATAGTTTGCTTTCAATTCTTTATTGAATTCCTTATTACTCCCCTAACAATTTTATCCTTTTTTCAATTACCAAGTCCAGAAAATAAAATGTCTCCTCAGTAAAAACTCTTGGAAATCTCAATTATACTAAAAACAAACAAACAAACAAAAAACCAAAAAAAAAAAAAAGAACAAAACAAAACAAAACAAAAACCCAAAAAAACTATATTGCATGGAGATCCTTTCAGAGCTCTGTATTATTCTAATAGCTTCTCTTCAAATGCCCCATTCTAAGCTTTCATGGCAGAAATTTGCCAACGCTGAGATAAAAAGTTTGTGCTGTAACTAACTATTCAGGTCAATTTAATGTGCAGTATTCATTATTGACACAGATTGTACATCCACATTTGAGGCATTGAAAGCCCTTGAGAGAGCTTTCACCTGCAATAACTTTAAATGCTTTGGCAATGAGGTCACTTTTAGTTACAATTCAAGAATTTGCAGTTCATACAACAACTGAGTAGCAAGAATCATGGAAAGGACGACAAAAGAAGGGAATTTAAAAGTAGGCAGTGAAATGACTTTCTATGACTATTCTAACTATATTTCAAAATTTAAAAGTGACATAACAAATTAGTGACAGATTTATTATATATGGCATGAAGTCTTAACTTTCATATTTTCAGCCAGTATATCCTGGATTTGGCTCAAGTTATTCTTTAACTATGTCTTTGTGAGGTTGAGGGTCTGAAAAAAATCAATCGCTAAGTTACTGCTGAGATTAATAGCTACAAATCTAACAGATGCAAAATTGATCTAAGAAATAATGAAGCCTAGCAGCAGATCCAAACCTGGCTAGAAGAAAAAGCGGAAATGTAGAGAAGCAAGTTTTAATTCTGAATCTGTTATTAGCTATAAGTCTTCAGTTCTTAAAACACAATGATAAAAAAAAAATCTAGAAGTTTTAAATTAACTAAAAACAAACATAGTTGGAACAGAAATCCTTAGGATTTCAAGTCATTTCTACATGTGCCTTAAATTTGGGGGAAACATTGTTAAATTACCCAAGACATAAAACGTTTTAGATTCCTTTAAACACTCCTTAAGAAAGTAAAAATAGAGTGGTTAAGGGACAAAATAACTCTAAAATCTGACATCAAAAAGGTCTTAGCACATGGACACCATCCATGGATATTTGTGAATATGAAAAGTCAAGAGATATTTCATCAATCGACAATATCATAGTGATTTATTTGGGGAAATGACTGCAATTTCTCCTTGCTGAAACAGGTACATAGAAAAGGCTATCTACTCCTTTCACCCTTCAACAAATATTGATTGAAGGTTTTCCAGTGCCAGACCATGCTGGGGCTACAACAATGAACAAAGGGACTGGTTTCTGGCTTCAAGGGTTATAGCTAAATGACTGGATATGTGACAATTTACACACAGGGCACATGTAGGGTGTAAAGGAATACATAAAAAGATCAATTCTCATAGCCTTTACCAGCCTTTAATCAGTAGAATGAATCAGTCTAAGCTGGCTCCTGAAGTATGAGTAGTAGTTAACTAAGAAAGGAGGGGAGGAGGCATCTGCATGGTGCAGTCTGTTGGCCATCTGCCTTTGGCTCTGTTCATGATCTCAGAGTCCTCGGATCAAGCCTCAAATCCGGGTCTCTGCTCAGTAAGGAGACTGCTTCTCCCTCTATCTCTGCCTGCCACTCCCCTTGCTTGTGTACTCCCTTTCAAATAAATAAAATTTTTAGGAAAAGAAAAAAAAAGGAAAGGAGGGGAGAGTGTTCTAAATAGAGGAAGCAACATAAGGAGATAATGATGGAAAGAAGTCATCAGAGAACAGAAAGGAATTTCAGTATCATTCACAAAACTGGAATTTGCAAAATGCCTTGTAAGTATATTTAAAGTAAAAAAAAAAAATCAAACAATGCTTTTTTAACATACATTTTTTACTCAATGTTAGAAAAACCCATTTCCTACAACAACTATGAGATGAAGTTTAGATGGAAAAATAATATTAAGGCTTTCAGTTAATACTCACGTAAAAACTGACCCCGAATAACTGAAAGGTGCAACCAATAAGACTTTTAGTTGATAAAACGAAGTGAAGATCCTTAGTTTTCAACTGAAGTTACCTCTAGATTTACTTGGTGTTTCAGGAAATTTGGCAGTTAAACTTTATTAAAATTAGAACAGGCCATGGAAATATATATAACATATACAACAAAATTTTAACAACCACACAATAACCTGCTTGGAGATCTCTATTATTTTACTTTTCTAGAAGGAAGACAATAAAATATCCCAGACATAATAACCAATAGAATTCTATAAATGTGAATCATGACAAATAACCATAGGGGAGAAAGTTTGTAATTTCTCTTAAGTCATGCTGTTTTATAGTAGTCATAAAAAAATCAATAATGACTGAAAGCTATAAATGACTTCATAAAGAGTAACTTAAACTAACTTTATGGCCATATAAATATGGCAATGGTATTTGTTATGGAGCTACATTGTTATTAAGTACATGAAAAGCTACAGCAAGGTACAAAATGTCCAGAAGAAAATCACCAAGAACAAAAAATTGTTTGATGGTTATATTTTAAGTATTGTTCTACACCAAAGATTGGAATGCTAGCTCCAAAGATTAAAGGGATATAGTCATCATTGCAGCATACATTATATATTTCCAGATTTAATAATCTGGTCTCAAAATAAAGTTATATTATCATAACTGATGTGGTTCCAGTGAATTATAATATTTAGAACATTTGTTTTTAAAAAAGAGTATTATAGCACAATTTGTTTTAGATAAAAATTATCAAACCCTTACCCTGTGCTGAAAAGGCAGACTTGAAGCCCATTTTGCCACCCAGGTACCCTTGGTGAAAAAAGGACTCTTTGCTTATTCCCAAAGAAGCCTCTCCATGCCACCTGCTCAACTATTATGAGAGCTTGGTATTGAACCTCACAGTCCAAGATGAGCTGTGACCGTCACATCATTGCCCCCAGAACAGGACTGAGGACTTGGTAAGGAGAGATGAGACCCTTTCCTTTTAGAGATATTGTCCTAGATGTCACATGCATCCTTTTTCACACTGCTCTGGTCAACAGTCACCTGGTCACTGGAAGGCAGAGAAATGTGGCCACAAACCCAGCTAATTATGGAGGAATCTATTATCATGCAAGAAAGAGTGAATGATTATTAAGGGGACAGCAATCAGTCCCTGCCACTTCTTTTTTTTTCCTATTAACTTTCTACCATATTGACTTTTTTTTTCTAGGTTAGGGAATAGGTAAGTACTTATTGCCATTTTGTTAATTGTTTTCTGGCTAATTTTAAAGCTCCTCTCTTCTCTTTTTATTTTTTTCCCCATGTGGTTTCATGACTTTCCTTGGTGTTATGTTTAGATTCCTTTCTCATTTTTTTCCGTGTATTTACTCTAAGTTTTTGCTTTGTGGTTACTGTGAGGTTCACATATATCATCCTGTGTATACAACTATCTATGTTAAATTGATTGCAACTTAAATTTGAACATGTTCCAAACTGTATTTTCATGCCCCCTCCCTGTTTTAGGGTTTTGATGTCGCATTTTTACATCTTTTTATATATCCCTTAAGTAATTATTGTAGTTCTAGTAAACTGTAACTTTCATCTTTTGACCTTCTCAGTAGCTTTGTAAGTGATTAGTCAATTACCTTTACTATATATTTGATTTTCCCTATAAGACTTTTCCTTTCATATGTTCTTCTGTTATTATTTATTGCTATTTCTTTTCAGCTTCAAGAATTCTCCCAATATTTTTCATAAGGCTGGTTTAGTATATACAAAGCCCTTTATCTTGTAGTTATCTGAAAAACTCTTAACTGTCCTTTAATTCTGAATGATCACCTTGGTGGGTAGCATATTCTCAGCACTTCCCGTGCTCCTCTTTTCTGGCCTGCAAAATTTCTGCTGAGAAATCTCTTGGGAGCTTTATGGGTTTCCCTTGCACTTAACACTATGTTTTTCTTTTGCTGCTTTTAAGATGCTCTTTTTAATTTTTTGACATTTTAATTATAATGTGTCTTAGTGTGGCTCTCTTTGGGTTCATTTTATTCAGAAATCTCTATGGTACCTGGAGCTGCACATCTCTTTCCTTCCCTAGGTTAGGAAAGTTTTCAGCCATTATTTGCTTAAAATAAGTTTTCTCCTCCGCTTCCCTTTCTTCTCCTTCCGGGACCCTTCTAATGAGAATGTTATTTCCCTTGATGTTGTTTGAGCTATCTTCATTATTTAAAGTTCCTTTTTCTTCTTGCTGTTGTGTGTGGGTGAGTTCCTTTATCTTCCCGCTCACTGATCTATACTTCTGCTTCATGTAGTCTGCCACTGAAACTCTTCAGTGCATTTTTGGTTCAGTTATTGTATTCTTTAATTCTCTGACTTCTGTATGGAACTTTGTTATGTTTTCCATGTCTTTGTTGATGTCATCACCGTACTTATATATTCTTCTGCTGAGTTCGGTGACAATCTTTATGAACAATACTTTCATATTTGAATTTGAATTTTGTTGTAGGTAGATGACTTATCTCATTATCATTTGAATCTTTTTTCTAAGGATTTCTTCTTTTGTTTGGAACATACTTCTCTGTTTGTCATTTTGATTGACTCTGTGTTTCTTTCCACGTACATGACTGAAACAGCTACTTCTCTCAGCATTGAAGGCATGGCCTTGTGTAGGTGAGGATCCTTCTCATTCAGCCTTGCCCTAGCTCATTGGGAACCTTAGTGATTACCTAAACTGCTTAATTTATTCTTGATATGCCCCCATTGTTGAGGGTGTGCCAAGACTTGTCAGTGATTCAAGGGAAGGAATCTCATTTTGTACCAAGTTTCAGACTGACTAGAAGCCAGGCCCTCATGCAGCAGTTTCTGAAGTATGAAAATTAAATTTATAGTCCTGTGGGTCTGCAATTGTAATACCTGTTGACCTCTAGATCAGGAGATCTGGTAGCATCTCCTGGTTGATACTTGCCAGGTGAGTTCCAGGTGAGCATGGAAGCTCCTTTCTGGGAAGTCTCATAGGGTTGTAGTGAGGCCAGAGGTATGTGCAAGGATGGTGTCCTTCTGCTTATGGTCCCTGGGAGTGCCTCCTTAGCCTCTAGATGTGCAGGAAACCTGAAGATTTTCCCTCAGGCTGAAGTTCCACACTAAATGAATAGGCTGTTTTCAGAGGAAGCTTGGGGTTATTTCAGTCTGCTGTGTGCACAATGCCTTGAAGCTGGTGGCCTACCAAGAGCTATCTCTCAGATTATTATAGTCCCAAAAGGCTCTGGAACACCAGCCCTCTTCACCACAAGGGACAAGTGATCCAGAGGTAGCACCTGTGTGGACTGCATATGCTGTTGGATTTAATGAGGCAGCTTGGAAGGGTAGTAGGCAGGACACATTCCCAAAGCCTTCCTTTTTTTTTTTTTTTTTAAGATTTTATTTATTTATTTGACAGACAGAGATCACAAGTGGGCAGAGAGAGAAGGAAGCAAGCTCCCTGCTGAGCAGAGAGCCTGATGCAGGGCTCAATCCCAGGACCCTGGGATCATGACCTGAGCTGAAGGCAGAGGCTTTAACCCACTGAGCCACCCAGGCGCCCCCCCAAAGCCTTCTTAAAGCCAGTGGGGAAATGCCCGTTTGTGCTCGCAGACATCAGCAATGTAGCAAGAAAGAGCCGTGTGTGTGTGTGTGTGTGTGTGTGTGTGTGTGTGTGCTCTCTTTAGGCTGGGAATGTAAAGATAATTTGACTGCTTGCCCCACCTCAGCAAGGCAGTGGGGATGTGTGCTCTCCATGCTCTCAGCAAGTGCCATGACGACTCACCCCACCTGTTCCAGCAAGGTGGTGGGAGAGTACCATGTTCATGCTTGCCTACTCATGCTACTGGGCTATGTGGGGAGTGAAGCAATGGCATCCACCAATACCTCCAGCTCTAGAGAACATCTCAGCTGTCCCCCACCCTTCCAGCTGATGCCTCCAGATCAGCAAATGAATCTCCCTCACATATAATTGTTTTTTTTTCTTTCTTTCTTTTTTAAAATTTAAGTGTTTTTCAAACTGCTATTTTTTACTGGGTCTCAGGTCAAGCAAGAAGACATGCAAACCCTCCAAGAGGGATCTCAGTTTCTTATAGCACTTTGGGATGCCCAGACATTAATCCCATTGGTTATCCAACCCAGATGTTCTGGACTTCATCTTTCTGGTATAGATCTTGGGGTTCGTTTTTCTGGTATAGATGCCAGTGTGGGACACCAAAACCTTATGCCTCTGAGATAAGTTCTTGTCCAGTGAGATCTTCCCTTCTGCGTGCTGCTGAGCTGGAGGTGGGTTTTTGGTTTTGTGTGTGTGTGTGTTTTTTTGTTTGTTTGTTTGTTTTTTGTTTTTTTGTTTTTTTGCAAGAACATGTCTCTGCCTCTGCTACCAGTTTGGATGTTGTCCTTTTATTCTTTGTTGGGGAGAGCAATTGCTCTAGTTTTCAAATCTTCTTCAAACTTCAAAGGGAAAGGATCCATATGTAGCTGTGGATGTAGGTATGTCTGTGACAGGAGATGAGTGCAGGATATTTCCATGCCACCATCTTAGATACCCCTCCTAACAGATATTTACCATACTCTACAACCTAAGTTAACACTGGTAAGCATTATTAATGCAGGCAACTTCCTGAGAATTCTGGGTCCCAAGCCACTTTATCTTTTAATAGCCAGATAAGCAAGTCAAGACTTACTTAATTGGGCCTGAAGTATATGGCAAATTACTACAACTGTTGATTTAATTACTGTCAGTAGTAATCTAGGAGAAATAGTATTACTAATGATTCATAGCTTCCCCAAACAACTAAAGTTGTTAGATGGCTGTTTCCATAGAACAAAAACAACTCCTACTGTCTTTAACCTGATGGGCAATTGTTTTCAGTATAAGAGAACTGGTTAACTTAGCATGGTTCCAATTTCCAGAGAACCATTTCCGTAGACCTAAAAGAAAATCTCAGCAACAAACATATCTATGATCTTCATAATATTATGTCTTAATATCTTGTTCCTGTGCTTGTTTACTTACTTCTTTCTTAAATATTCAAATAACAAAGAATGTTTTTAAATTATAACTTAAATTAGTTGTTTTTCTTTCAATTTCAAATAAATTGTTCCATTCATTCAAGTCAAATCTTTTCTCAAAACCTAGCTTGGTTTAGAAAACTGACCTGATAATCTGAAAAATATTTCTGTCTAAATAGTGCATAAAAACACTCTAGAAACCTTCCTGGAGTTTTATTTCTAAAGCCTCTTTGGGAGATTCTGTACCCATTAATCAAATTTGAGTGTAACATCTATGTTAGAAATGATCATTAGAAAAAAGCTTGTTTTATAAAAATGTTCTGGGAAGACAAATTCACAGTGCTGAGAAAAATTTTGTGACCAGTTTTAAAATCCGAGTGACCATTTTTCCTTTACTGCCTTAGCAAAGCCAGAAGTGAAAAAGCAAATGAATTTTTCCTTGTATTCCAATTAAAAATAAACAATTTCTGATTTTGCATGAGTGTATTTTTAGTCAATAGTGAACGAGCTTCTCATTAATAACTATAAATTAGATAGACTTAAATGTTCCAGGTAGTCTGTAATGCATTTACAGGTGTTGTGTATTTTTGATGTTTTATTTTATATTACATTTAATTATCATATAAAATAAAATAACTTAAATATTATTAACTCGGTGTACAGGTAAAGGGTAAGTTATAGCTACACGCTGTACATTTAAAGACAAACTTGAATTGAAAGATATTGTTCAAGTATAAAAGGGAAAAAGGTATGAAATAGTCAGATATCTACATAAACCCAGCAGAGGTGACTTCAAAGTCAAGATTCCCATTGCCTGTGGAGCCTATTAAGAAGACAGATACTAGCAATTTGAAGAACAATGTGTGTTTATTTAAGGAAATACATCCAGCTGTTCCTCTAAGGCAGTTTCAAGTTCACTAGGGGTCAAAAGAATCATATAATATAAAATATAACACTTCTCAATGATAAGCAGCCTAAGGCATGAAACATTACAGAAATATATGCCACACTCTCTGAAAGGCATTTCACAAAATAAATGTGGATTTTATCTTTATTTTAAATACAAATGAAATTCTAGAGATAATATAAAGTCAATGATAAAAGGCCATTAAGACTCTGAGTCAATATTAACACATATATAATGTAACCCTATATAACGAAAGGTGTCAGAAAGTCCATAGTCAGAATGGGAGTGCAATTCAGTAAATAATGCCAAGAAAATCAATAACTACAAAAAGGAAAATGAATCAAAAGGTTATGCCAAACAATTTAGCTGTTCTGGACCAAAAAGAGTGTAACTACTCACAATGAATTACTAAATCACTGCAGAGCACTTCGATTTTCTAAGTTCTGGAAACATTTTATTCTTTTGCAGGAAAGATGGCACACCAAGCAAATGCATTCATATGTGAATATTCATTTACATAAATATGTAAAAATTTTCCTCAGGATATTTTTTTCTGTTTTTATATGATTCAAAAAATAAGAAATATTGGCCAAACAATGTATCTTGCCTTCTGAAGTTAATTTCTTCATTTCCTCAAGGGACATATAAGCTTATTCTTTCACCCTGGCCAAGATAAATATTTTAATTCGACTTCATATTTTCAATTTCCTAGAGATTAATATCAAAATTATAAATAACATTTTAAAATTGGGATGGAAATTAAAAGTGCCATAGATTACTAGATTATTGCCTTTACATGTTCAGTTATATCTCTAAGAGATTAATGACATCAGTCATATATAACAAAATGTTTAAAACAGTACCTGGCATAGAGTAATAATTCAATAGATGTCAAATGCTATTCTTATCCTTTTTGGTATTTTTATTAATTAATTTCAGCTGTCCTTTTTTCCATTTGTATAAAAAAAATTCTAATCTTAAAATCATGGAGAGGGAGAATTCAAATTTTTATAATAAACATTTTAAGTTCGGTGGGAGGTAAGCAATTTCTAAAATTTTGATGATCTTCAAAGGCTAGTTAGATATGTCACTTGCAAAACAATGCCATCTATATTGACAAGTCCGAATACACTTTTTTTGTGTGTGTGTGAGAGGTTTAACCTTAGCATATCTTAAAGAAAAACAATGAATACATTCCCTTAATTATATTCTTTTAGTATATCAAGTGCTCATCCTCAGCCTAACTATAATGCCTTTTGATTTTTAATGCCAACTGTGTTGGTGCTATGACTGATTTACCTGTCCCCTCTTTTTTTTTTTTTTCTTTTTTGGCCATCTTCTGTGATAGCTGGTATTTACATTTAACAATATGAAACTGCCATATTGACTTACAAAAATGACAATTTAATGTGGTTCAACCAAACAGACTGTCCAAAAAGCATAATTACAGCAGATTATGGTTTTAAGAAAGCTATTTTTGAAGATTCCTAAGGTAGGACATGTCAGACCCTATAAAGCCTACACTATCCAACTTTCCATCAGTGCTTTTGAATAGTCATCCTTTCTTTTTTTTTTTTTTTTAAAGATTTTATTTATTTATTTGACAGAGAGAGATCACAAGGAGATGGAGAAAGAGGCAGGCAAAGAAAGAGAGAGAGGGAAGCAGGCTCCCTGCTGAGCAGAGAGCCCGATGTGGGACTCGATCCCAGGACCCTGAGATCATGACCTGAGCCAAAGGCAGCGGCTTAACCCACTAAGCCACCCAGGCACCCTAGTCATCCTTTCTTATAATCATGCAAAAACCCCTACATTCAATATAGTATTTAGAAAAGATATATTAGTACCTACTTTTATACCAGTTTTATGTTGCTGAGATCCTAGTTTCTTCACATGCATCATTTGCTCTCAATGAATAAAAATCCACATTATTTTTAACTGTGACATTCTTTGAGAGATGAATGCCATTCAGTAGAGAATATTTACGTGAACAACTGGGGACAGAATCAATGCTGTCACTTTTATTTAGGTCTAGATATAAATACAGCACAGATTCTCAGAAGATAGACACCAGAAGAGCAGGTGATGTAGGATAGCCAAGTTGTTTTCTGAAAATAGAGAAGTTAAAAGAAAATGTACAAATGCTCACCCCCTATAAAAGTGACCTCTAACTTTGTGGAGCATTGTGAAATAGAAAACACATGGAATAGAATGAGAGGGAGGGAGAGAGAGAGGGGAAGGGAGGGAGGAAGAAAGAGAGGGAACAGGAGAAAGGGAGAGAATATGAGTAAGTATTCCTCCAGGTAGAACCAGTCACAGGCTACAGGTATAAAATCAAAGCAAATGATTAAGGACATGAGGCAGATCTATGTATTTCTTCATAAGGTCAATCTGTATCAGGGGTGTTATTAGTCCACTTTTGTACCTCACTGTTCTCAAACTGTTTAACTCTAGTCCCGCTGAGCATGCACAATCCGAGAATCTTGATTCTATCCAAGCAGACATGATTCCATGGAGGAATGTATAAAGTTACAAGTTCTCAATCCATATCAGTTATAGAATTCATATTAGGAACTTGAGAGAAAAAAGACTGGAGAAATTTCAGATGTCAGAGCAGAATTCCCAACAAGCATCAATAATAGAGAAATCAATGACTGAATGTAATAGTGTCCTCTAGAGAGCCTTACTTATCATTTCAAGTCATTTTTTTTTAGTGTAAGCTTAAATATTTTTTAAACTGAGAGTATATGAATTTTCAAATGGTTCTATAATAAATAATGCCAACACTTGAGATCTACAATAATTTATGAATTAAAGTCATGATTAATTTTATCTGCACAATTATATGTAGTGTCAACATAAATATGTTTTAAAGAAGAATCCATTTATCTTTGATATCCAATTTGTAATAAAGAATTTCAAAAAATATTTAAAATAATGATTTGTATAAGATAGAATGTAGTAATAAATATGTAAATGACAGTTAAGACAATTCACATTCTATTAATCATAGAATATTAAACTTGTTATTCATCTTGACCACTAAGACACCAATTCTACATCAGTTAAGACTGGCAGCAGTCATTTCTTCCTGCAAATGCTTTAAGAAGACTTATAATTCTAGGGGTACCTGGCTGGGTCAGTCTGTATAGAACATGTAATTCTTAATCTCTGGGTTGTGAGTTTGAGCCCCATGTTGGTATAGAGATTACTTAAAAAAAAAAATGAAATCTTTTTCAATATCCCTTTGGCTATTCGAGGTCTTTTCTGGTTCCATATAAATTTTAGCATTATTTGTTCCATTTCTTTGAAAAAGATGGATGGTACTTTGATAGGAATGCTTAAGTGGGTAGGAGAAGAATAAATGAAACAAGATGGGATTGGGAGGGAGACAAACCATAAGTGACTCTTAATCTCACAAAACAAACTGAGGGTTGCTGGGGGGAGGGGGTTTGGGAGAAGGGGGTGGGATTATGGACATTGGGGAGGGTATGTGCTTTGGTGAGTGCTGTGAAGTGTGTAAACCTGGTGATTCACACACCTGTACCCCTGGGGATAAAAATATATGTTTATAAAAAATAAAAAATTAATTTAAAAAAATGAAATCTTTATTTTTAAAGAAGACTTACTGTTCTATTAAACTATAAATTTATTTTTTTCTCACAGCATGATTTTTAAGGGCAGGATTAACATATCAAAAATACAGAGATATTTACAAGAAGATAAATCAGAAAAAATTCTTGTTCAAATAGTATTTCTAACATCTAGATGACCACAGTTTGATTCTCTTTCAACTAATGACTGGATGCTTCACCTAGTATGAAGTGTAATGTTTCTTAAAACATCACTTTTATAATTTTCATTTTAATAAACATAATGTAAGAGTCACTTAGAATGGGGTACCTCGGTGGTGTCTGACTCTTGATTTCGGCTCAGGTTTTGATCTCAGGGAAGTGAGATGGAGCCCTGCATTGGGTTCCATGCTCAGAAAGGAGTCGGCTTGAGATTCTCTCCCTCTCCCTTTCCCTCTGCCCCTGCTCCCCGTCCCCCGCCACCAAGAATTATGCATGTACTCTTTCTCTCTCAAACAAATAAATAACTCTTTAAAAAAAAATTCACTTAGAAGTATGGATAGTGTTTCTGAAAAGTTAATATATCTTAATTCAGTTACAAATAAAATATATTGTTCAATTTAACTCTATGTCTTACTCCACCCATTCAATGTTTCAGTGATTTTTAGATCTCATACCTTTTCATTAACTCTATTGCCTCCTATGTGGTCCTCCAGTATCCCTCGTATCCCAGAGACTTTGCACATGCTGTTTTTGTCTGAAACTATCCAGTAAGAAGCAGAGTTTACTCCATCTTTTTCCTTTAGGTGTTTGAGTCAATGTCACCTTAATCACTGTGGCTTTTTCCTGACTACTATATAGAAAACAGCAATTCCCCCATCCTACTTTCTAAAACTCCCTTTCCCTGCTTCTTGCATTATTTTTCTCCACAGTACTTAGCATCACATAGTGTATTATGGATCTATTTTTGTGTCATCTTTGTTGAGAACTTTGTTTTTTTCATTGCTACAGGCATAACACTGGGAGCAGTGTCTAGAAAGTATAATAATAGGTGATCAGTAAATATTTCTTTAAATGAATAAATTTTACTAGACAAGTATGAATCATTATGGTCAAAGCATTGCGTTATACTCTGAGAATGCTTCAAATAAGAATTGAAGGTTCCTTGCCTGATGAAACTTTAGACAGAACATAGGAATTGTGAATGAAATTATAAAATAGCATCTGAAAAGTGAGAAAAAAAAGGATAAACGACGTGGAAATTGGAGAGACCCTTATGAAGGATGTGATATTTGAATGAAGCTTTGGGGCGCCTTGGTGGTTCAGTCAGTTGAGTGTCTGCTTTCAGCTCAGGTCATGGTCCCAGGGTCCTTGGTTCAAGCTCCACATCAGGTTCCCTGCTCAGCAGGAAGCCTACTGCTCCTTCTCCCTCTATATACTGCTCTGCCTATTTGTGCTCTCTCTCTTTCTGTCAAATTAAATCTTAAAAAAAAAAAAAAAAGAATGAAGCCTTAACAAGGGATGATTTCTACACATGAATATGCAGGTGAGGGCCATCCATCAATGGGGAAGATGAATGGGCAAAGGCACAGAGACAAGAGAGTCTATAAGGAATTTTGCAGATCAGCCAATAGCCTGATAAAGGCAAGAACAAGGTGGTGTCAGGAAAAAAGTATGCAGTGACTGACAATAGTGTAAATATGTGTTTATAAGGTTATGTTTGTATTGCATTTCCCAATTCAGTGATTCCCAAAATTTGGGAATATGGGAGCACTTTTTAAAAACTATTAAAACACAAAATCCCTATGTGATATAATTGACTTAAAACCCATATAAAATACATGGTATTAAAAGCTATTACAAAATTAGTACCTTTGGGGGTGCCTGGGTGTCTCAGTGGGTTAAGCCTCTGCCTTTGGTTCAGGTCTTGATCTCAGGGTCCTGGGATCGAGCCCCGCATCAGGCTCTCTGTTCAGCAGGGAGTCTGCTTCTCCCTCTCTCTCTGCCTGCCTCTCTGCCTGCTTGTGATCTCTCTCTCCATCAAATAAATAAATAACATATTTAAAATGAAACAAAAGAAATTCAGTACCATCTTTTATGTACACAAAGAGGCAGGCAGAGAGAGAGGAGGAAGCAGGCTCCCTGCCAAGCAGAGAGCCCAATGTGGGGCTCGATCCCAGGACCCCAGGATCATGACCCAAGCCGAAGGCAGAGGCTTTAACCCACTGAACCACCCATGCGCCCCAGTACCATCTTTTATTAAGGGTGTCATTTCAGAGCCAAAAAATAATATGGGTGTATAAAAGTCTGTATACATACATGGGTGAAACACTCATGGGCGTATACACATATATACTTCTTTTCACCATTATACAGGCAATGATAAATGTTCACATGAATTGTAGGGTCTCTTGCAATAAATTCATAGTCCCATGGATCTGAAGAACATGAGCCCTAGAGACACAATCTAGGCAATGAGAACCCATAAAATTTCTTTGAGTAGAAGAATTACATGATGACTCTTATGTTGTGGGAACTCTGCGAGTCAGAGATTGAAGACACCTTAGAAAATACCCCTTCACAGTCTGCTAAAGTTATGGAAAAATAAATTGCAGCCCACAGAGATAACAGACATTGGCCAAGATTACAGGTAGAAGACTATGGCCAGTGTTCAGGTTCCTGAAGTGATCTCATCAATCCCCTCCATAATGGGATAGATAAGACAGATAAGCCCCAAACATATCATTGATAATCAGAAATGAACATCTGCTCTTATCTGGTAAAATAAGATGCAATGTGACACACCTGAAATTAGATGTACTCTGTTCTCTTTGCTGTGGTATGAGGATTGCGGTATTTTCAAAATTCTGTATCTCATAGCATGTGGATCGTACTCTAGTTGTTCTCTCTGTCTGTACTTCAGAAACATATTCATCTTTAAGAATGTATCTCTATGCCTCTTTTATAAACCAAAAAAAAAAAAAAAAATGTTTGCTCAAGGTCATCTGGAATTTCGGCAAGGGAGGTTATAGGTATATATGGTTTTTTACATACATTTTGAAAATGTAAACATAAATGACACACTTCAGTAAATACAATGATATAGTATATATGAAAAAAAAATCAATGTTTAAACACTAAAGAACAAAGTTATTTATGCTAATAATGATTCCTGCCTCCACCTAATTTGTAGAAACAGGCTTACCCATATTTGAGTTCCTCTTGAAGTACCTGGTTTGGCTCTGGCAAAATCAATGTCCGACATATGCAAACATTTTTTAATACCACTCAAAAAATTCTGTATCTAATTGAAAGTCATTATGCAGTTGTGCTCAGGTGAGATCTGTTATCTGAACGAACACCGAAGCTGTTTCATTTTCCACAGCTAGTGCTCCACCAGAAGCAAGCAAAGAGTATCTTTTCCTCCCTTTCCCTCACCTCTGTAGGGAAGTATAACCAATCGAGACATGAGTGAGGAATGGATCTCAAAGTCCCACATGAATTTCCAAAGGCTAGTGTAATTTATGCTTTAAAAATGTCTTTGACGGGAGCCTGGCTCTCCCAGCCTCTCTTTGATCCCTCGCATAGCCACTCGCACCTTCCCTAGTCTTCTCACCGGGTCCCCTAAAAGAAAGTTGCATTATTTTTACTAAAGGATATTATGGTAAGTCTCTAGGGAATGGAGAAATTAAGAAGTTTATATATGTACTTTCTCAATTTTAAAGAAAATCATAAGAACACTTTCCTTCTTTCTCACATTGAGGTTTCGTTAAGTGTGCAATTATTGCCTTAATTGGATTACAATTGCCTCCAGGCTAGTTTATGCCTTTTATATGATCAGAAACACACACATAAAAGATATGATTGAAAATGGAAATGTACTGGTTTTTGACAATGGGATAATTCAGATATTTTTATATACCCATTGGGTAGCAAACAATTGCATTACCTTCCACTTTTGCAAGTATTATTAGTATAAGACAGAAATTCATTTAAGGATTCTATTTGCTTTTATTGCTAACCTTTCTGTATACTTTAATTTTATTATATTTTTGTTCTCCAATATTTTATGTGATTAGACTGTAGAAACAGTTAACGCAATATAATATAGCTGATACAATTAAACAGAAGTAACACATTAGATTTTTTTTTTAACTAAACCATTTAGTACACCCTACTGTGTTCATCCCTGTATAATTATACATCTTCTGACTTGTCTCATGTAATTCACAATTTCTTCCTGCTGCTTAATCGCAGACTTCAGCAAGCACATTTTAGGGGAGAGACTCAGTACAATTTTTCTATAATCTTTTATTTGCCATGTGCATTAAGATGATGATTACCTACATGGAAAAAAAATGAGGGGGTGTCTAAAAGATACAGGAGTAAAGGTAGGAGATGGTTTTCAAGTACATGCATAATTTAGATCCATTCTTGTGGGAGGAAATCACAAGGATATTAATCAGCAATATATTTGTAGACTTTGTACCAATCATTTTTATAAGACACAAGCAGCAGTTATCATATGTTATTTCTCAATCACAAGAAAGAGAGGCATCAAAAGGCAATCAGGCATATAAAATCACACTGGCAGTCCTGGCCCTCAGAGCTTTCTCTGGTGCATAAAACTTCTCTGAACAAGAGAAATGTTAGGGTTCAGGTCTCAGGTAGAAATTGGCCAAAAATATTATCACACTTAAAAATTATTTCATTCCTATCATGTTTTGGCCTTTTAATAGAGTAATTGTTGCTGATTGTCTTTCTGTATATTAAAATATTTAATAATACCTGGAGATATTAGGAATAATGGAAAGTATAGACTTCACCTAGAGAACAAGCTGTAGTTACCTGTCTAAGATGGTAAACGGAGTCAGCGATAGGGTGTGCTGGGTTAAATAAGGTGATATTTACTTTGCTTTTGACAATAGGGAAGATAAAGTGATAATGAGCTGCCTTTACTAGAAAGAGAAATGATTGGAAAGCTTTTCATGGCAGGCATATTGCACTGCCATAAAACACAGTTTTATTATAAGATTTTGATTCTTAGCTAAATCTAATGGCTTTCAGTTCCATAATCATCTCTGTTCTGGACTTCAGGCCAGGGTAACTGTGCTGTTCCTTTTCAGTCAGAATCAATTCCTTTAGGGTAGATTACAATGACTCCTTTTAACCCTTTAAAGTGGTGTCTGTAGCGAATTATGTTACAAATATGCTCCAGACCAAGAAGTTTGGCAATGAATATCCTGTTACATATTCAGCTTGTCAGTAACAATGAACTCTTCCCCCTCTATTCTGAACTGTTTGATTTCTCCTGAGAGTTATAATTGATATTGGATAAATAAAGAGAAGTTTTAGGCTAGCTTCCCAAACCCTTCAGTAGACTTTCAGGAAAGAAAATCTATCACTTCTGGAAAGGAAAAGAAAAGAAAGGAAAGAAAACAAAAGAAAAGAAAGGGGGGTGGGAAGAAAGGAAAAGAAAAGAAAAGAGAGAGAGGGAGACAGAACTATCCAGTGATCATGCCTGAATGAAGGCTGCTGAGCTAGACTGAAATTGCATTTGATCTGTTTCTCTGTTGATTTTGTAAACCTTTCCAAAGGTTTCCATAGTAACAAGTGAATTATCCCCTCTCCCCCCAACATTTCCAAGCATGTAAGAGGGATACAGATAAAGGTTAGCAAGAAAAAAGCTACAATATTTTTTTTTCCTACTACCAGGATAGATCTGAAGAAGTCATGATTAGTCTTTTAAGGAATCAAGTATGTTTCTGCCACCACAGTCGTAAGAAAAAGTTGGGTCAGAATTTACTTACATCTCTGATGTCTGCGTTTGCTCCTGTACATGGTCATTCTGAAAAAATCCGACTTTCTAAGAAGTAATTGCTTTGACCACGGAGACAAAGAGACGGGTTGTGCTCCTGCTTTGCAGTAAGACTGTTGCTCACTGACAGAAGGTAACCAGCAATCACACAGTGAAAGCCAGGGTAATACCATTCTCATAAAATTACAGGGGAGACGCTACAGTCTGTAACTACTCTATCTAATGCAAATCTTCTGGAGAAAATTGTCTTCCCCTCACCTCCCCCCAACTGATATCAGTTAAGTTCTCTAATAAAATCTGCACTGTGAAAGTGCTGTGCTCGAAGCAATGTTGAATTAAGAACAGATTCACGTATTTAGCAAGAACAGTAGAGCTGAAAATACAAATAAGAAATATAAAAACCGTTGTTTGATTTTTACAGAAAGTAACAACTATCTTTTGGGTTCACGTGTCTGGTAGCCACCCTACGATGCCGAGATTGGTATTTCAGTTTTGAAATTCTACCAAATTTGTTCTCTGAGCCCTCAGTGCACTTTGTATGTTCAATTATTAAAGCAATGATCACTTTTAGTTTGTCTCTTTCTCCAAACAGACTGCTTCTAAGGCAATGCAGGAATTGCATTATTTTCACATGATCTCCCCAGGTCTCGAAGAGAAGGGGCACGCGATAGGGTCTCAGAGTTTCTGAGGGCCTACTACGTGCTGAGTACTCTATCTCCTTCCAAAAGAAACCTTTCATGAGTCTTTTGCTCACCTTCCCCCCGTCTTGTTTTTGACCTCAGACCTCTATTTTCACAGGATTGTGGACATATCCTTATCTGAACACACTTCATTCACACTGTCAACCAGACAGCACAGAAGCTTTGTCTTCTTGTGCCTTGTACTTTCTCCGCTCTGAGAGCAACGCCAGCCTGGCCCCCAGCAGAAGCTCAGGAGAACTACCTCTCCCAAACCCTCAAATTGTGGATAATTTCAAATCTCCTTCATGTGCTAATGAGGGTGTCTGAAATGCAGTTTTATTTAAAACACCAAAGGATTTATACACCAGTGAATAACTTCTATGTAATAAGACTTCCTGATGATACATTAAGCTTCCATCTCCCAGCTAAAAGCAGAAGACATTTTCAATTGCCAAAATTCCTTTTTAGTGCTAACAAACTCAGTCTACTTACTGATAGCAGGAGACATTCTTTCTTTCTTTCTTTTTTTTTTTTTTTTTGCGATTTTATTTATTTATTTGTCTCAGAGAGAGAGAGAGAACACAAGCAGGCAGAGTAGCAGGCAGAGGCAGAGAGAGAAGCAGGGTCCCCACTGAGCATGGAGGCTGATGTGGGACTCAATCCCAGGACCCTGGGATCATGACCTGAGCCGAAGGCAGCCACTTAACACATTGGGCCACCCAGGCGTCCCAGGAGACATTCTTCTTAATAGAAGGAGTGTTTCAGTGTCAAGAATATTTTAATATATAAGTAATTACTGCATTTCATAATACAAGATTTCAAAAAGAGCATGTCGGCAGGTTTTTAGCAGTAGGCCCATGCACTTTCTTTGACTTTGACCAACAACCTACAGTGTTTAGTGAGATTCTGGGTCAAAGAACCTCCACTATATTGACATATTAACTATCTTGACATAGTCAATTATGTAACATTAGAAGGATTTTCCTTGTGTTTTCTTTAAAAGTGAGATTAATATATTTCAATAAATAAAATAATTAGGCCTTTTCTTAGTGACATATAATACACCTTATATCCCACAACCTTTCACCTGTTTAATTTTTCTCCATAGCATTTATATATTTGTTTTTCTGTCTGCCTACTAGAACATTAGCTTTTAGACGACAAGCTTTCTTTTTTCACCGATATATATCCAAAGGACATATAATTGTCTGGTATTAAGTGGGCTCTTGGTAAGTATTTGGTGAGAAAAGGACTTTTTATGAACTAATTTAAATTATAAAGACAGGAGCGCTTGGGTGGCTCAGTGGGTTAAAGCCTCTGCCTTTGGCTCAGGTCATAATATCAGGGTCCTGGGATCAAGCCCTGCATCAAGCCCTGCATCAAGCTCTCTGCTCAGCAGGAGTCTACTTCCTCCTCTCTCTCTCTGTCTCTCTCTGCCCGCCTCTCTGTCTACTTGTGCTCTGTCACATAAATAAATAAAAATCTTTAAAAAAATAAATTACAAAGACAATACAACTATAATTTATTTTTCAATAAATCTGTACAATAGTCAAATTCATGTTTACTCACTGAAGTTACTTTCTTACTTGAGGCAAGTACTTGTCATCTCCTGTGTATCTTCTGGCCCCAGAGTTAATTTGGATGAGTTCACTGTTTTGGATGGAATTGTATATACTCACAGATATGAAGATAAATTTTAAATTTACCGAAGCAAAGTCACAACCGCAAAGCAAGTTCTCCTCTATAAAAGTTACTCATGCCAGAAGACCAACAAACCATAAAATCTATTACAACTAAACAAAATTAAAACCGTTTGTCTGACATATGTGTATACATGCCTGTGATATGAATAAACATGTCATTGGTGATGATGAGGCAGAAATAGCCTAATGCTATTAATGACATAAATGATATTAATTTTTACATTATTACATGGTTCTAGCACATGTGTGGTTTTTTTCTTTTCACATTTTTAGTGCTGTAGTATCTGGAATTAACATCGATCTGAACAATTTTTGCAAAGGCTATGTAACAGTTTAAATTTGTTACATACACCACAACCCTTCACCCAGCCTCACTCATCATCATACAGACAGACACAGACACACATTAAAACAAGTATCCTGACTTATACTCCTCAATGTTTGGAAGGTGTTGCCTTCCCAATCTTGCACCAGGGTTGACTTTCTTAGTTTCCAAATAAGGATTTTTATGTTATCAACTCTTTCTTACATTACTTTTCTAACCTCAGGGAATACAGAGCCACCCCCTCTTGGACCTCATATCTGTGCTTAGTACGTTAAACCATCACAGTTGGGGACCTCAACTACACCTGTTGGATTAGGACCAACTTCACAAGTTGCAATACAGGTAGGAAGATGCGAGAAAGGCAGAGGAAGTAGCTGAGGGAGAGGAGGTCTTGGCTAGAAAATTTTCAGCTACAAGAAAACAGAGGGAATATGTAAACATATAGGACAGAAAAAGTAGCTGAAGAGAGAAGACAATTCCAGGCATCTCATTCTTTTTTTTACCCCTCCCCTCCTCAAGAATCCAGACTGAATACTTTTATGTTCAAAATCAGCTTTATGCCTATAATATCAGAGGTCAAAAAAGCACTAGTTGCTTTATAAAAATATCTACTCACTCCAACACGATTTCTTTTAATGAACTCAATCTTTTTAAAAATTTTCTTTTATTAGAGAAAGAAAGAGAGAGCGCGCGCGCGAGAGCGAGCACACACCAGCTGGGGCTGGGAGCAGAGGATGAGGGAGAAACAGACTCTCCACTGAGAAGGGACCCCCAACAGTAATGGAGCTTGATCTCGGGACCCTGGGAACATGACCTGAGCTGAAGGCCGCCACTTAATGAACTGAGCCATCCAGGCACCCTTAAGGGACTCAATCTTTATACTCCACATTTCAATCATTCAATTCAATCACTTAAAATACAAATTCAGTGATTGTTGATAAATTGGGAAGAATGACTTATCATCCAAAATCAAGTGATTATGTTCCTTTTTCATGGAAGGAACCATATAAAACCTAAAAGTACCTGGCAAAGTAAGAGAAAATGACTTTTAACGTAAGAGAAAAACAAATAAGAAGGAAGGAAGGAAGCGAGGAAGAAAGGAAGGGAGGGTGGGTGGGTCTGGTGTGTATGCACACAGTGAAAGATAAAGTACTGTGGGCTGCTGTGTGTCAGGCACTGTGCTAAGTACACATCATGTCACATAATCTTTGAAAAACTGTTACTTATCTATACCTACTTTCCTTTTAGAAATGAGTAAGCTTTCCCCAAATGAGGGCAGATGCAGGTAATATTCAGGGACACTGCATGACTTAGGTAGTTGTGTTGAGATTATTTTATTAGAAAATAGACCTATATGATTTTAGGATTGAATTAAGGGACAATGCACTGGGTAGCTGCTGGAAAGGACTTCTATAAAAGTGTTATTATAATGTCACTAGTAATGTATTGAAATCAAGAAAATGATGTTTGCTGGAACTCATCACAGGGAATGAACATCGTGGTTTAATAGGAACATTCATTTAGGGAGTGCACAGTAGGTGTTGTGAGTTAGGTTGTCTTCTAAGAGTTTTATGGGATTACTCACTGAATACTAAAAACAAGCCTATGATGAAGTCATCCACCTCCTCCTCCTATCACCACCACCATCATCATCATCATCATCATCATCATATCATCATTATTTTGTTTTTGCCCTTTATAATGCTTTAGTAAGATAAGGCCAAGAGATTAAGTGTTCTGACTGAAACCTCTCAGAGAACAAGAGGTAAGGCCCTATTTTGAACCAGCAGATCTTTCTCTAGGGCTAATACAATAATACAACATGCCTTGTAAGGTTGAAGGGATCCTTTCCATAGCTGTTTCCATCACAGAGGATGAAGACCCACCATAACAAGTAGTGGTGCTCTACTAACTCCTGAGAGGGGTGAAGGCAGTCAACTGCAGGGCTTCAGCTGCTGGCTGCTGGTGAGGACATTCAAGTTCAGAAGCACCATGGACTGCTTGGAAGACAGCAGTCATGTTGGCAGCTGTGGTGACTTCCCTTTCTCATACATGTCACCTCACCCCACCTCCCCCTGTGAGAGAAGACCTTCCTCCTTTCTTCCAAATAAAACACTGAAAGAACATTTAAAGAATACCATGAGTATCAAATGATTAACCCATCCAGAGTTCTGACATTCTTACCTAGTTTAAAGATGACAATATGTATGTAAGTGATGAGTCACTAAATCTTACACCTGAAACTAATATTACACTGTATGTGAATGAAGTGGAATTTCAGTAAGAACTTGAAAGAAAAAAATAGATAAAAATTATAATATGTGTTAATTTTGACAGAACTTTTAAGAATTTTATCAAGACATAGCACATGGATGGGGTAAACATATTTAACTTGAACTGCAAAATACTTATGTTAGAGAATGACTAGAACCATAAAATGATAAAATTGAAAAGGTGCAAGAAGTGAAGTTGCCAAAATTTCTCATTTATAGATGTCTGGTCCATCACAGAGAGCTCTTACAAGTTTGCTAGATGGAAAACTGAAGGGACTGGAGGGGCAGGACCTTAAGCTACTCAAACCAGGGACTCAGAGCAGGAGCTTCAATCCAGGACACCCCAGAGTTAGCCAAGAGCTTTCCCCTCCAAGCTTCCTAGTCTGAAGCACTTCTTTAAGTGATTGGAGTGATACCTCAACTTTCCTTCGGTCAGTTTTTCTTAGGTTTGCACAGAAAGTCACTCACAGTTAACCTTTCTCTTATGTCATTCTTGTCACTCCACAGCACAATGTACAGATGTGGACCTTCTCTACCTTTCCCTCACCAGCATATCAGCTGTCCCTGTGGAACTCGGCCTTTTCTCTGCTCAGATGTGAGCTCTGTCTTCTTTATTAAAACATTGCCTTGCTAGAGCAGCCCCTATAAATTTTTGACAAAAAGTCCTTTGTATTTTCAGGGATAACATCCAAATATTTTCAACCTCAGCACAATCACTGATCCATCTTTCGATGATTTAAGGGAAAATATATGTATTTTCTATGCATGTCCATATTAAATGATTTGCTGTCTTGCCTAATGTTCTGGAACCGGATCTATATCAGTTTCTCCAGAGTCAAGTGCTCTCCTGTTAGAGGATAGTAACTATAAATAGTTATTAATTAATACATTGAATGGCTATCATATTAAAAAATCTTCTTGTCATTTTACCTAGTACCTCATTTTACTGATGGATTTATCATTGTTCTTTTTTAAGTCAGAGAAAACATAAAACTTCCTAATGTTCGGCTCAAGTTTTCATTTGTAATACTGGTTCAAATGAGTGAGAAAATTTCCAGAATGGTGCTTCTTTATACTTGACTGCTTGCACTTAACAAACAAGTCAACTGCATATTCCCTTAGTTTGATTCATTAAATGTTTTTGTGTACTCGGAAAAAAATTTTCTAAGATTTTTTTGTAAACTATAATTGGATTTTATTATTAAGTCTTTATTCATTTCTTTGGACTTTCTCCAGTTTCTTATGCTTTAATATCAAAGAAGTCTTTGAAATCCCTAATTTTAAAAATATTTAATACTCCAACGTAGTCAACACGGTTAAATATTTCTCCTTTATAAATCACACTGCAATTGACTTTATTTTCATTGACTCTCCTTGGTAATTTTTTCTGAGCATTCTCACATTTGCTTACTTCCTTTTCTTTGTGTGGTTTTCCATGGCATCTTCTCTTAATTTCACCATTCTTTTCTTTTAGCCTTAATTTAATTTTTCTTTTCTTTTCTTTTTTTTAAGATTTTATTTATTTATTTGACAGAGAGAGGCATAGTGAGAGAGGGAACCCAAGCAAAGGGAGTGGGAGAGGGAGAAGCAGGCTTCCCGCTGAGCAGGGAGCCCAGTGAGGGTCTCAGTACCATGACCCTGGGATCATGATCCGAGCCAAAGGCAGCCGCTTAACATCGGAGTCACCCAGGCACCTCCTAAATTTGATTTTTCAGGTTTAGTTTTATCTTCTTAGTGGTCTTATTTTCCCATTCATATTTGGATAAATTTATTTACGTCATCTCAAGGATAAAGGCATTCTATCTTTTTAATCACATATTTGGGTGGGCCCAAATATTTAACGGTTCCTAAAAGATTTTTTAAAAAAGAAGACTAAAACAACAACAACAACAAAGAAGACTAAAACATATACAATTAAATTAACCTTGAATTTTCTACAGATTATAATGAAGTATGAAGTAAGATATTTAAGCCTGTGTAAATAGTTTATCTTATTCAAAGTATTTTAAACAATGTTGACTGTTACACACTAAAAATGTAGCAATCCTAGATCTAAAAAATACAAAGTCTCTTAGGGGTGACAGCCACTTAAAGGGTACTATAAGACTATATAACAATATATATATATAAAGGTTACTAAAAGACTATATAATGTACTACAAAACAAATAACTTTGTTATTTCATAACAAATTACCTCACAGACGTATGAACACAATAATAGAGTTTATTGTGCATGAGCGTGATGTGGGGTAATTGCTGTGCCTTGTTCCCTGGAGGTGTCTTATTTATGACAATACTTCCTCAGTAGCTTACAATTCTGTCCCAAACAGAGCACCTTCATGGTGCCCTGAGATGGAGGGATACTCCTGAGCTTACATGGAATAATGGTGAGAGGGTAAAACATCCTTAAAATCATATTAGTTTCTAAGATCCCAAAATTTTGTGTATAATTTCACTATAACAGAATTTACAAAGTAAGAAACATATACTCTATTATATCTTTCTACTTGCTTCTGTCTATCTATCTATCTATCTATCTATCCATCATCACCTATTTACCCATCTACCTACCTTTTTAAAAACCAGAGTGGTGGGGCACCTGGGTGGCTCAGTGGGTTAAGGCCTTTGCCTTCAGCTCAGATCATGACCCCAGGGTCCTAGGATCCAGCCTGCATTGGGCTTTCTGTTCAGCAGGGAGCCTGCTTCCTCCTCTCTCTCTGTCTGCTTCTCTGCCTACTTGTGATCTCTGTCAAATAAATAAATAAAATCTTAAAACAAAACAAAACAAAACAAAACAAACAAACAAACAAAAAAAACAGAGTGGTGAGTTGGTGAGCTACCTAGCAATACAGGGTCCGTCCAGGGTGCTTGGAGGATGAATGGCACTTCAGCAGCCAGACTCTGGTTGGGAAAGATCATTAAAGAAGGAGAGAAGCTGCAGGGTGATGGTGGTGACCAGCAAGTGGCACCTGAAGCAGATGAAGGCAAACTGTAGCAAATGTCCATGGAGAAATAAACAAATTGTCAGTTGCCCAGGGCGTTGCCTTTCTCTTTTTCTGACTGATTCTTATCTCAGTCTACTTCTTCCATCAAACTTCCCCATTCTTCCTTTTTTTTGCCTCTGAACTAGAGTATTTGGTCTTATCATTCTAGTTTTTCTTCTGCTGCCTTTTATCTATACAAAATTACACTTTACAGGAAATTTGTATATCCCATATACATAGTAGATAGTGGAGTAGAAGTAAGAGGTAAGTCACCCTGATATATTATGCTAAAAAAGCCCAACTCATAGTATTTAGCACTTTATTTTATGATGCCTTGCATTCTCTGCTTTACATTGCGGTTAGGACCACACATCTTAATTTCCTGTCATCACCTCTAGAGTCAACCAACATTAGTTTCAGAATGCAAGCAATGTAAATGCATAAGAGATTTTTCAAATGAAAATAGTTCATTGATTATTTACAGAATTTGCCAATAGGATTTTTTTTTAAATCCTATAAACAATAATTAAGAATTTATTTAGTGACAAGTATTTCACTTATGCAGTTTTATTTAATCTTGAAACAGCTGTATGAGAAAGGAATTGTTATCTCATTTTGTAGAAGGAAAACTGAAGTTCAAGTGAGGTTCAGTTCACAAAGCTGGCAGGAGGTAGAGCTGGAATCTGCATCCAAGTTTGCAAATTGCAAAAGCCATGCCCAATCCATGATACCACTAACGTATATACTAAATGAATAAATGTCAGACAATGAAATCAAATTCAGAAAAATTAGAGAACAGAGAACACTATCTAGAATTTTACAGTTTGAATTACTGGAGTTAGTGTTATTCTTTTGGAAGATATACCTGCTTCTAATGTGTGAAACAATGGGAGAACAAATATGATACATAGGATTTCAATATGGAATTTATTCTGATACTCATCTCAGGACTCCAAGTAAAGGATTCTAGAGATGCATGTACAGGATCCTAACGATATTTATGTAAAGGCAACACAGGAGACTAATCAATGCATTTGATATATTTATATTAACTTAAATTTCCAGTATGGATTTGGAGAATGTTCTTCAAGGAGATGAATCAAGTGGGTGAGAATGGATCTGGAAAAAGTTTCCAGTTAAAAATAGATAAAATTTGGGGCACCTCGGTGGCTCAGTGATTAAGCCTTTGCCTTCAGCTCAAGTCATGATCTCAGGGTCCTGGGGTTGAGCCCCATATGAGCCTGCTTCCTTCTCTCTCTCTGCCTGCCTCTCCACTTGTGATCTCTGCCTGTCAAATAAATAAATACAATCTTTTTTAAAAAGTAGATGAAATTAAGGGCACCTGGATGGCTTGGTCAGTTAAGCATCTGCCTCTGCCTCAGGTCATGATATCAGGGTTTTGAGATCAAGGTGGGTTCCCTGCTCAGTGGGGTGTCTGCTTCTCCCTCTACCGCTGCCCCTTCTCCCTCTTTCCCCTCCATCCCCACAATCCTTTCTTTCAAATAAATAAATAAAATCTTTGAGAAAAGTAAAGATATATAAAATTAGGTGATATATTTAAGTGTACACACCAAGATTGTACAAACACACAATCTTGAAAATGTTCAGCTAAACATTATGATGGTTTGTTTGTGGTTTAAAAATATAATATTTAAAATGGACAAAGAGCAATACTAAGATGTGTAATTGTTTATGGACCTTTAAGACCTGCTGGCTAAATATGAATTTCTATTTACGGATCACATTCAGTATATATTAGTCTCTAACGATAAGATCAAAATTTCTAATCATTTCTGATATAAAATGTGCATAAAATATCTTAAGTATATATTAATAGAATTCATTTCAGCCTGTCTACAAAAGTGGTATACACAGCAGTCCTGTTCTCCTAATTTCTTTCCTGTTCATATTTAGTTATAATTATCACATTGATGAGCAACTTCAGCCTGCTGAGTTGAATAGATTGAATTTTCAGGTATAATTTAGCATTACATAGCCCAAGGGTATTTCAAGAATCCAGCTCCAATCCTCATTTTGTGTGTATTTGTGTCTGCTAAAGGGCTCAGAACCACCTGGATAGTCTTTGACCTCACATATGTGTTCAAAGACAACTATTTGAATAAACTCTGCATTTGCCATTACCAGCACAGCAGTATGTGAACAGTAAATATGTAAATGAAATTCATGATTCTCTTACTGCTATAAAAACCATTTTTAGATGTTTACTTAAACGGCGTTAGATACAGAAACAGGACTATAAGTGGAAAACAGAGTCTCAAATTTTATTTTCCAAACTGTCTCCTTTAGTTTGATGAACACTAAATCTCAAGTTATTTTTAAATCATGTCTTGGAAAGCTTTAGAAAACCCACCTGGACTGTGCAGTAAATACATAAATGTGTCATTAGGGGGTTCACAAAATATGAACACAAATACAGCATGTGAAAAGGTGATTATTCAATTTCAAAAACCTTTGGTTCCCAACTTCTAAGACTACCTAAAGAAATGTTTTTAAGAAAGTACCATACACAGAGAAAAAACTGGGATTTCAGCCTGTTACCACCTGTTCTTGATTGAATGAGGAAAAAAAGACTGTGTTCTCCTATTTAAGAGCAGAGTTTATGGTATGTGTTTTCAGTAGCATAAATACCTATGTTTCCACCAGATTAATCTGATTTCTTTCTTATAACATTTAGGATTCTATGTATGATCCCTCACTAAAATGAAGTTAATTTAACTTTAATTTTTTTCATATGTCCAATATAGATACTTCATGGACTCAAATTGTGCCATGTGGATAATGTGTTGGTGGGCAAAGATAGACACAATTATTTGTATAGTTTTTATTTTATTGGGAGGTACAGACATTAATTGATCATATAAAAAATATATTCTATAAGTTCAAAAATAGGTGCTCTGAAAGATGTGTGGTCTTACAACAGTGTATGAGGCAACAGCCCTTGACCGTAAGTTGGTTCATTCTTCTCTGGAGCTCTGTGAATGAGAGCTGTGGAAAGAGTGCTGAAAGAGTAGTCACAGGTGGTCACAAGGTATTTGTGAGAGGTATACCAGGATGCGGGGAAGATGCGGATGTATACAGTGGGTGATGGTATGTAATTGGTATTCAACAAATAATGCTGATAGAAGTTATGCTTATGTTAATCTTGTTACCAATTTGTAACAATACTCCAAACAATTGTTCACTACTCAAATTAAGGCAATAATAGTTAATAGAATTCTATGCCTCATTACTCCATTCCACGGATACTTATAAAGCACATACTTGTACTAGCTAGAAGAGGGCACAGGAAGATAAAATAACCACGGTCTTAATCTTTCAGTGTTACTTACTAATAGATATTGTGTGAATCCAAAGCTTTTTAAAAAGAATTTTTTTTTTAATTTTTAATTTTTAATTTTTTATAAACATATATTTTTATCCCCAGGGGTACAAGTCTGTGAATCACCAGGTTTACACACTTCACAGAAAAAGAATTTTTAATGAAAATACTAGTTAACAATATCTGTCCATATCAAACAGGATAAATGTATATGGTACCCTGACATTCTAAATGCTGGTTTGAGTTTTGCAGAAGTGGCAGTGAACAGTGACAGAAAGTGTAGTATGTCAGTAAATATCTGACAAGAGTTAATTTCATGCAGATCACTGGACAAGACACCTTGAGAAATTTCAGTGGAAGCAAAACAAAATATATCTATGCTAGAAAACATCATAGGCTTGAAGCCAAGATACATGTATATGAGTTGGTGCCCATGGCCTCAATGGGTTAGTGACAGCTGCCCAACCATGCTCAAGCAGCTGAAACTAATGAATAGCTGAGTAGAAAGGCGTGACCCATTCTGAGAAATAATGGTTAATAAATATGACTCCAGAAAATGGTAATAGGAAAACTTTTATTATGAGAACACCCAATCAAGGCATTTCTGGTTAATAGTCATTCCACTTGACATTAATCAACATCTGACAATGTTAATTATTTTATTTTTCTCAAAAAATCCATTCTTTGGTTTCTATCCATTGTTGTTTCTGAATTTCCTTATAAGTATCAAATTTATATTTTATAGATAAAACTTGCAAAATGACATATCCTAGTGTTGCTAAAAGTGTTTTAAAGCTCAAGATCTGGAGCCAGACTGGCTTATTTATTTGGGTATAAGCTCTGCCACTCAGCTCCTTGAGCTGGGGCAAGTTGCTTTATATATCCATATGGTTTCTTCATCCATAGAAGTTTCATCATCTATAACATACTCCCAGGATTATTATAATAATTAAAGAGTTAATATATAAACAGTGTTTACAATAGCTACCAGCATAACCATTAGCTATTATTATGAAATGTATCTATTTGGATGTCCAAAAATTATATCTACCAAATCTAACATGTGTTAAAAAAAAACCACATTTCCCTTCCATTGTTTCTGGCCAGATGATAGCATGTAAAACTATAATTCACTACTATCAACTTCATTTGTTACTATATTTCTAGCAGCCAGCTCAGTATCTGAAATATACTAGCTGCTCTTCAAATATTTAAAAATGAATGATTGTAGGGGCGCCTGGGTGGCTCAGTGGGTTAAAGCCTCTGCCTTTGGCTCAGGTCATGATCCCAGAGTCTTGGGATTGAGCCCCGCATCGGGTTCTCCGCTCAGCGGGGAGCCTGCTTCCTCCTCTCTCTCTGCCTGCCTCTCTGCCTACTTGTGATCTCTCTCTCTGTCAAATAAATAAATAAAATCTTAAAAAAAAAAAGAATGATTGTATTAGTTTTTTGTTTTTGCTGTAAGAAATTACTACAAACTTAGTGGTTTAAAATAGCACAAATTTATTCTAATAATTCAGGAAGTAAGAAGTTTAAAATAAGGCATTGTTCAGGCAACATTCTTTCTGAAGAATTCAGAGAAGAATCTCTTTGTCTTTTCCAGCTTGCAGAGGTTACTTACTTTCCTTGGCTCATGGCCTGTCCACCTTTAGTTTGTCATTCCAACCACTGGTTCCATTGGCATATCTCCTTTTTCTTCCTTTCACCTGCCTGTCTCTCTTATAAGGATAGTTGTTTTGGGGGTGCCTGGTTGGCTCAGAGTGTTAAGCCTCTGCCTTTGGCTCAGGTCATGATCTCAGGGTCCTGGGATCAAGCCTCACATCAGACTCCCTGTTCAGCTGGGAGCCTGCTTCTCCCTCTCTCTGCCTGCCTCTCTGCGTACTTGTGATCTCTGTCAAATAAATAAATAAAATCTTAAAAAAAAAAAAAAAGGATACTTGTTTTTACCATTGATCCATTCATAAAATCTAAGATAACACCAACATTTTAAGATCTTGAATTTAATCATATCTGCAAAATCTCTTCTGCCATATAAAGTTTTATATATATACACATATATGTATATATGCATATATATAAAGTTTTGGGGATTAAATTGTGGATATTTTAGGAAGGTCATTATTCTCTCCATCAGAGTCTGCATGCTAGCTCCCAAAGGGTCCTATCCATCCCATGTACATTCAAAGGTCTCAATCCATTTCAGTAAAAACTCAAAGTTCAAAAATCTTATCTCATCACCTCACAAGTCCAATATCCAATTGGAAAAGCTGCATTATGTTTCAAGGACTGGGGATAAGCCCCTCTTACTCTTGGTTCCCCACTCCAGGACTATAACCCTGCCCTCTGGGCCCATGGTTTTGTCCTCTGGGCCTAGTGTCTGCCTTCAGAGTCATCCACAATTTTTCCTTGAGAATAGTACATGTTTGTAGTAGAGGAGTTTTGTCATATTATTTCTTGTCTGTAGAATTTTGTCGAGTCCATCAGTCTTTGTTTATTTTGTCCTTTCTCTGCCCCTTTCACTTCAAGATGGCAGTATTTCTGCTTGTATAACATCCTCAAGAACCCTGTGGTTCATCCATTAGAAAAGCAGATCCTCCACAATTCTTTTGGAGAATTCTCTATTCCTGGCTTCTGCTAAGATGGCTAAGAGGGCCCATAAGACACAGGCCTATCTCTTCAAAGACTCTCTTTGTGACTGAACACACTGACCTTTTAATTCTTTCAAAGCATTAACAATAGGTTGAAGAGCCACACTCTTTAAAACATCCTGGAGCATGCTTTCCTGACAGTGAATCTCCATATTTTGGCATCTTTTGTAGTCTAGATAGACAGAATTCCTCACATTACCAAATTCTGGTTCTTTCTGGTTAACAGTTATTCCCTGAATTTATCTCTTTCTTCTTACATTTTACTATAAACAGCAAGGAGAAATCAGGTCATACCTTCAATGTATTGCTTGTAAATTTCCTCAGCTAAATATCCTAATTCATCACTTACCACATACCTGCATTACAGTTACCACATAACAGTTCATCTTCTTTCCACAAAACTGTAGGACACAATTTAGCAAGTTTTCTATTATTATATAATAAAGAACCCCTTTCCTTGTCTTCAATAACACATTCCTCATTTCCTTTTGAGTCCTCACCAGTATCCCTCAATTTAACATTTAATGTCCTCCTTTCTATTATGAGTTAAGTATTCTCTAAGGCAATGTAGATTTTTTGTATCATGCTCCTCACTTTCTACTAATTTTCTACTAACAGTCTGTTAAAAGCAATCTAGGTTTTCTTTTTTTTTTTTTTTTATCATATTCAAAATTCCTCCAGCCTCTAGCTATTACCCAATTACAAAACTACTTCCTTATTTTTAGGTATCTGTTATAGCTATATCCTACTTCCAGGTTAAAAAAAAAAATCTTCATTAGTTACATACTACTACTGTCACATACTATCATAGTAATAGTGACTTAAAACAACACAAATTTATACCAAGACACATTATAATTAAAATGTCAAAAGTTAGAGAATCTTAAACATCAAGAAAAAAACCCAACTTGTTATGCACCAGGAAGTTGACTTCTCTGCATAAACTCTTAAGGCCAGAAGGAAGTGGTATGATAAATGTAAGTACTGAAAGCAAAAAAAACAACAACTAATAATTCTCTACCTGGCACAGTTATCATGTAGAATTGAAGAAGAGATAAAAGGTTTTCCAGACAAGCAAAAACTAAAAGAGTTAATCACTATTAAACTGGCCTTAAAAGAAATGTTAGAGTGACCTTTTTAAGCTTTAAAGAAGGGTCACTGATCAGTAACAAGAAAACATATGAAAGTACAAATCTCACTGGAATTAATCTAGCTTTCTAGTATGAAAATTAATACACAAAAAGTAAAAATAACTGTAAGTTAAAGGATACATAAAATAAGAAGATGTAAACTCTGACAACAAAAACATAAAATCTCCCAACAAACATAAGTCCAGGACTTGAAAGCTTAACCTGTGAATTCTGCCAAACATTCAAAAAAGGTTTAATACCTATCCTTCTCAACTGCTCCAAAAAATTGGAGAGGAAAGCATGCTTCTAACTTATTTTATAAAGCTAGTGTTACCTTAATACTAAAACCAGACGAAGACAACACACACACACACACACACACACACACACACACACACACACACACACATTACAGGGTGATAGATGCAAAATTCTTCAGAATAATATCAGCAAACTAAATTCAATAATAAAAAGTTAAGAGGCTCAAACACAATGATCAAGTAGGTATTATTCCAGGGATACAAGGATGGTTGAAAATCTACAAATTAATCATCATGAATCACCAACATCAACAAAATGAAGGATAAAAACCATCTCAGTGGATACAGCAAAAGCATTTGACGAGACTCAACATCCATTCATGATAATAAAAAGTCTCAGCAGAGTGGATATAAATGGAAAGTACTATAAATAATAAAGGCCATATAAAACAAGCTCATAGCTAACATCATACTCAATGGTGACAGGATGATAGCTTTTTCTTTAAGATGGATGGAAGGATGTTTACTCTCATCACTTGTATTAAATACACTATTGGTAGTCCTAGACAGAGCAATTAAGTAAGAAAAAGAAATAAGAGGCTTCCATATTAGAGAGGAAGAAATAAAACCATCACTGTTTGTGAATGACATGATTTTATATACAGAAAACCTCAAACATGCCACCAAAAAACATTTAGAACTAATAAATGAAATTATAAAGTTGCAGGGTATAAAATTGAAATGCAAAAATCTATTGTATTTTTTATTTACTAATAACACCAGAAACAAATTTTAAGCCTATTTACAATTGCATCAAAAATATAAAATACCTAAGAATACATTTAACCAAGGAAAGGAAAGACCTTTATGCTAAAAACTTTAAGATATTGATGAGAGATATTGAAGACACAAATAAATGGAAAGATATTCTGTGCTCATGGTTTGGAAGAATTAATATTGTAAAAATGTCCATATTTTTCAAGGCAGTCTATAGTTTCAATACAATCTTTATCAACATTCCAATGGCATTTATCACAGAAATAGAAGAAATGATCCTAAAATTTGTATGGAATCACAAAAGATCCCAAATAGCCAAAGTAATCTTGAGAAAGAACAAAGCTGAAGGCATCATGTTTCCTAATTTCCAACTATATTACTAAGCTATACTATTCAAAACAATATACTATTGGTATAGAAGCAGACACATAGATCAGTAGAACAGAATAAAGAGCTAAGAAATAAACCTATGACTAGATGGTCTATTAATTTATAACAAAGGAGGCAAGTATTTACAATGGGGGAAAGAACAGGCTCTTTAATAAATGGTAGTGGGACAATGGATAGCTACATGCAAAAGAATGAATGTATACCACTAAATTATATCATACATAATAATTAACTCAAAATGGGTTAAATACTTGAATGTAAACCTAAAACCATAAAACTACTAGAATAAAACAGACAATAAGTTCCCTGACATTGATCTTAGCAATGTTTTTGTTTGTTTTTTTGTTTTTTGTTTTTTTTGGACCTGACTCCAAAGGCAAGGGCAACAAAACCAAAAATGAACAAATAAGCAATCCAAAGAAAAAAGCTTCTGCACAGCAAAAGAAACCAGCAACAAAATGAAAATGCCACCTACTGAATGGGAGAAGATATCTGCATATTATTTACCTGATAAGGGATTAATATCCAAAATATATAAAGCTCTCCTATGATTCAATAACAAAAACCCAAACAATCCAATTAAAAAAAAAAGACAGAGGATCTGAATAGACATTTTTTTGAAGACATAGATGGCCAACAGGTATAAGACAAGGTGCTCAACATCACCATTCATCACCAAACATCACCAATCATCAACATTACCATATTTGATTTGAAATATAAATCAAAACCACAATAAGATATCACCTCTTATGAATGGCTTGTCAGAATGGCTCTTATCAAGAAGATAAGAAACAAGTATTAGTGAGGATGTGGAGAAAAGGGAACCTTGGTGCACTATTGGTGGGAATATAAATTGCTGAAGCCATTGTGGAAAACAATATGGAGGTTCCTCAAAAAATTAAAAATAGAACTACCATAAGATCCATCAAGTCTACTCCTCGATATTTATCCAAAGAAAATGAAAACATTATTTTGAAAATATATATGTACCCCATGTTTATTGCACCATTATTTATAATATATGTAAAGAAGCTAAATATTCATTGATGGATGAATGGGTAAAGAAAATATTATATATATATATATATATATAATATTACTCAGTCATAAAAAAGAATGAAATCTTGCCACTTTTGACAACATAAATGAACCTTAATGAACAAAAACAAAACCAAACCTAGATTTATAGAGAACAGACTGAGGGTTGCCAGCAGAGAGAGTTGTGGGGAAGTGGACAAAATGGGTAAAAGAGCTTAAGAGGTACAAACTTCCAGTTATAAAATAAATAAATCTTGGGAATGTAATGTACAACATGATGATTGTGAAGTAAATAATACAGTATTCCAAATTTGAAAGTTGTTAATAGAGAAGGTCTTGGAAGTTCTCATCTTAAGAAAAAAAGTGTAATTCTATGATGATGGATGGGAGATCACTAGACTTATTATGACTTATACCTTTACAATCTATGCAAATACCAAAGCATGTTGTACTCCTGAAACTAATATGTCAATTTTACTTCAATTTAAAAAACACCTGAATGATAGATATATAAAAATTCATTATAATAATAATTAACTGTAATATGTACATTGTAAAATATACATTTGAAATTTTTCATAATAGAAATTAGGAAAAAACCTACAAATTTATTCTCTTAATTTCTGGGAATCAAAAACCTGAAATTAAATTGCAGGTCATTCTGCATTTCATCTGGATGCTTCAGAGTGGAATCTGGGGAACCCATTTCCTTGCTTCTCCCAGCTTCCAGAGGATGCTGGCATTTCTTAACTTACAGCTTTCTCCTCCCTCTTCAAAGTACATTACTTAAACATCTGGTCCCACTGTCATATCTTTTCCTCACTTAGACCCTGCTGCCTCCATCTTATAAGAGCCCTTGTAATTACATGGACCCACCCAGATAATCCAGGGTAACCTCTCCCTACCTCAAGATCTCTAATTTAACCACATTTGCAAAGTCCCTTTTGCCACAGAAGTTAATGTAGTCACAGGTTCTGGGGATCAGGACATGGATATCTTAAGGAGGACACTATTCTATTTATCAGTTTCAGTGAATGATAAACCATCCTCAGGTTTCTTTGTTCATATTGTAGGGGTCCTTCTTGTAACTATTTCTGTTACTAATTATTTACCAATGCATCCCTCTTATGTAGGTTGCTCCTCCCCTTTCCTATTGTCACCACCTTTTACCACTCCAACCTTTCCACTAGTTATACAGAGGTCTCTCAACTCCAACCTTTCCATTGGTCAATCCAGTGTTCACATTGCCACCAGGCCCTAACGCCCTTACATTTTTGGTTCCTTGCTAAGTGGTTTCCAAATTATTATGGAATAACATCTAAAATTCTAAGCATGACATTTCTGATCTTCCAAACTCTGACCTTTTCCTCCTTTTATAGTCGTAGCTTGAATCACCCTCCAAAATATGGGCAAGGCATATAGATTTAGATTGTTCTATAAATCTACTCGAACATTAATAGCATTTGTTTATGATGCTTATTTTTGCAAGGCCCTCCCTTCTATCCTATTTAACTCAAACAAAACATCTGTCCTGAAGCTTTCTATAGTATCTTCATTTTGGAATTTGTTCCTCCTCCTTCTATATTCACATAATAATTTATTTGTAATATCGACCACAATATACTATGACAAACTATAGTGTGATTTGTTTTATAGTTAAAATTAAATATTTCTGTCTGCCTCTCCCACAACATTAATTATGAGGATAGGGTCAGTTTCATAGGTAGTTTTATATCTCCCATAGTGCCCAACACTCTGTACTTAGTGGGTGCTCAATAAAATGTTACATGAATTGTGAAATTATGAATTAAGAAATAACCCATCAAGAGAGAACCATATACAGAATTGTTTAATAGCCATTATGTTGCAAAAAATAGTGCTTAATGTGGCTTAATGCCATGAGGGAAAACTAAATACATCACCAATACCTTTTTCTGTGATTCTTAGGAAAACAATTCTCTATTCCTTTTGCTAAAGAAATAGCCATGATATGTAATACTTCAGAGAGAATCTCCCTTACCTTTGTGTGTGTGTGTGCGCGCACGTGCATGCCCAGGCACTATTATAACCTTTATATTTTTCTTCTATTCCTGTATGGTGATAAATCAACTCCTAATGAAATCTAGTGAGAGAGGAAAACTTTGCACCCATTGATCCACTAATACAGGGCAAATACAACCACATGGCAAAATGAACAAATAGGACAAGGTAAATTATAACTGCAAAGATTCACTATTTAGTAGTACAATGAGATTTGATGGTTACTTTTCTCACAAAGAAAGTATGATGATACTTATAATTACAAGGAAGATCTTACTGGACTTAACAGTAGAGCATGCTATTTGAAAGTTTCCAAGAATGGTGACAGAATTGAGCTGAAAAAATTTATTTTCCATTAATATTGGATGGGATCATAGGTTAGAGGGCTAAGATTAAATTCTATTTATAGAAGAAGAAAAAAGTTTTTCATCCATTTAGTGTCAACTTTTGTTCCTTGTACAGAATGCTGATTGTGTTCTTTGGTTACCAATTAGGAACCAGTTGCAAAAAACAGATTTCTCTCTGGGTACTTTACTATGGAAAGGAATTTACTACAAGGCATTAAACAGCTTACAAGAACATTGAGAGGGATGAAGAAATGGACTTTAAATTGAGCTTTTATCAAAGCTCCCTCAATCTACACTGCAGAAGTGAGCACCCAGACAAGCTGCTGCCATTTCTGTGCTCAGGAAGTCACTTGCTGACTACGAAGCAGGCTCTATAGCTGCCTAATTTAGAATCATGCCAGCACTGCCCTTGCTATAGCTCATACACCTTGAGGACCAGGAAGCAACTGCTTGCTCCTAACCCAGGCTTGACCCGTTATAAGCCAAATCAGCCAAATAAATGACTCATGCTTTGCATTTTTAGTTACCCAGTTTCTGAGGCAGAGCAAGTAAGTAATATCAGAAAAAGAATGGAATAGATGTTATATCCATGTCCATCATATTCATCATTTGTGGTGTCGGATTATAAAAAATGTTGTAATATGTCCACTTAATGCATTACTTTGCCCCGGACAGCATAAACTTGACAAAACATGAAACTTGTCTTAATAACAGTAACATTTTAAAAACAAAAATCTCTAAAAGCTTCCATTAAATTAGTAGATCTAAAGGAATGGTACCAATGGCTTGAGTCTCTGCTCATGAAAAATCTTACAGTTTCAGCTGGGAAGATAATGACTGGAAACATGACACCAATAGCATAGACTAACACCTCCGTATGTAATACTCCTAGAAGTAGATTTCATATCAAAAAATAACACACACAAATAAGTGTACAGAGGATAAATGTGGAGCTTGATACATTTCAGAAAGTGAACACACTATGTAACCAGCACCGAGATCCAGAAATGGCCCACCTCCGGTCTCTTCCCTGTCATCTGTTCTTCAAGTTAACTACCATACCAATTAATAACACCATAAATTAGTTGTTCTTTAACTTTACATAAATAGACTCATACCCTGTGTACTCTTGTATTTAGCTTCTTGTGCTCAAAATTGTTTGTGTTATTTAAGTGTGTTGGTGGGGACCAAAATATTCTATTCACTTTAATTACTGAAGAGCATTTGATCGTATCAATACACTATAATGTTTCTTGTCCATTCTAGTGTTGATGGACTTTAGGATAGTTTCTGGTTTGGAGGTACTAGAAATAACATTATGAATATATTTGTATAACTCTTTTTGGTAAACATATATACTTGTTTTAGGGGTTATTATTTATATCTAAGGAAAAGAATATATCTAGGAATTCCTAAGGTAATGTGTCAGTCTTAATAGACTTGGCCATGACTTTCCTTTAATTATTGTGGCTATATAATATTTTCCAGGGTACTTATATCAATTTACACTCCCACCAGCAATGCATGAGAGTTCTTGATGTTCCACATCCTTGCCAATGTTTGTCAGAACATTTACTTTAATCATTTTGTTGGGTGTGTTCTGGGATATCACTGTAGTTTTAATTTACATTTCCCTAGTGATTGTGTTTTTGTTCATTTGTATATCCTCTCTTTTAAAGTGCTATTTCAAGTTTTCTTCCATTTTTCTGCTGGGTTTTCATTATTTTTTCTTTCCTGTAATTTGATTTGTGGGAATTCTTTACAAATTCTGGATAGGAATCCTTTGTCAGATATATAGATATGGAGATAGAGATAAATGAATCAAATATCCTCTTCCATACTGTGGCTTTTCACTTCCTAAATGACATAGTTGATGAACACAAGTTCTTATTTTTAATTAGGTCCAATTTTTCCATTTTTTCTTATTGTGGTTATTAACTTCTGTTAACTTTAAGAGAACTTTGTATTCACCAGGATAATGAAAATATGCTCCTATGATTACTTCTTCAAGTTTTATTATTTTCGCAAATTGATCTCCAATATAAATGAAATTAATTTTTTGTATGGTGTGTTGGGGGGGGGGTCAAGAGTCACATTTTAAACATGTTACACCAGACCTGAATTTCTAGAATAAACTAAATGTGATCATTATAAATTATCCTTTCTATAGTTCACTGCAATCACTTTGCTAATATTTTGCTCCATTTAGATTTTTGGATTTAAGCACATGAAGAAACTTGAACTATACTTTTCCACTCCACTGATTTTAACATTGCTTCTTTTACATGTCCCCCCACCCCCACCCCCGTGTTGAATCTACCTTTCCTTTTCTTCCTGCAAGAGGGCAGAGCTACTCTCCTTTGTGATTTTCACAGCACCGGAAGCATCCCTCTCTGTTAAAGGCCTCATCATTTGCACACTAGACTATAAGGGGAAAAAGAATGCCAGTATTTGTAGTTTAAGAGGGCACTATGAATCTTTGTTTAATTAAGTAGGGCTGTGCTTAATTCCTTAGGGATAGAATCAGACAATTTGGAGGTCTTACTTTTCATTTTTAAATCTTATTGTGCCCCTTCTTAATTTACCCTCTCTTCAACTACTTAGTGGTGAAAATAAACTGTTCTTATTAAAATGTACAATTTAATTTTCCTCCAGCAAGAAGATTTAGAAAGCCAAAACATGGCCTAGAGTTTCAACTAACCAGAGATGGCTAGAATGTCCCAGATCTGATCTCAAGAGAGACATATAGAAAAAGATAACCCTCCCTGTAATCCAGAAGGCCATATTTCATGTATGACAGAAACCAAAGTCCCTTTGGCTCTCCTCCTGTAGCAGTTCATCACAAGTACATTTATCATTTCCAAATCTCTTATAAAGTTATCCTGACAAACAATACAAAATGTTTGCATTGCAATAAAACCGAAGAAAGTAATTTTAACTTTTAGGTTTAATAAATACCAGCCATGTGGAAATACTCCAAACAGTGCTTTAACCTGCCTGTAAAAATGTTATAACTGTAAAATGCTTACAGATGCTAGATTTCTTTTCCTTTTAACCTCAAGAATCACTTTTATAAGGATAAGGATTTTGGCAATCACACCATTCAAAAGCAGTTATGTCATTTTTTTCCCTGCTGTGGATTCACATTTCTTGGACTTAGCTTCACTGATAAGTTTACAAAAAAATATATTAAATAACAGATGCTATCTCCAAAAAGTGTGTTTTCACAATCCAGCTCTCTGGATTTCACCATCTATTTTCTTTCTCTTCATTTTTCTAAATTTGTTTTAATTATTTAATATTTCCCTGTAGAAGTAAGGCTGATTCCATCTTCCCTGTTCTTTAAATGTGATAATGACAGATAATATTTTTAAAGTACAATTGTTCTTTTACATTAGGAATTTATACATTTCTTCATTTGCATCTTATCAGTGGACATCTATTTGGCTTCGCTTGTACCTCATTTGTCCCCTAACCTTCTTAGTAAGATAACAGGATTCCAAGGTCTCTTCCAAATAAATTCTATGTTGATGAACATGAGACATATTATTTTAAAACATAAAGGAAGTTTTATCCAAAATTGTTTTACATTACAAATATCCTTTCTAAAGTTTGAAAAAGAGTAAAAAGTAAGAAGAATGAGAAGGAGCTCATTTAAACTGATGGCAGTTGGAAGGAAGAGCTGAATAAATGAAAGAGAGGTCTTATTCATCCACTTTAATATTTTTTCTTTGACTTATCCCAATAAAGAAGAGTAGAATTAACTTATATGAATTTATTATCTTTCTCATATTGTTCCCATCTTAAAGTATAAAAATGTGCAAAGTGAGTAAAGTGAATTGAGTAAAAGGGTGGTGGGAGAATGAAAACAGAAAGTAAGAATCAAAAGACCTACATAACATAACAGTCCTTCAAGAATAAGAGTCACTACAATTCGAGATTTCAGGGAAACAAGTGCACTCAAGATGTCACTGGAGAGCTAATAAATACCTGATACTAAAATGTCACAGCATTTTTGCAGAAAATAAAAGAAGTATTTAGAAGACTTCAGTAGAACACTTTATAGAACCATGAAGGAGACAATGTACTACACATACTTTGAATAGGTTCAATAATTTTGTTGATTAAGCAACACATTTTTCATTATTACAATACTCTACCTCAAGTGACTGCTCCATCTAATAAAGATATTTACCAATATAAAACAGAAAGTTATGGAAAAACTTACATTGCCGTGTCCTCAAAGGATTAGACTCTAAAATAAATTTGATCACCCATGTGGAAAAACAAGGCCTGTCTCTATCGGGAAATCAATTAACACAATCATTTGAGTGAATTAAATAATATTGTTGTTTCTCATTGAAATAGTTTTCTTCCCATTTACTGTGCTTCCGTCAGAAGTATTCTCAGTACATATTCACAATATTTAGTACAGGAGGAAGCACTGGAAATTATAAGACATGAATTGAAATGAAATGGAATCATGGATGTAAAGATCATATTATGTATATGGCACATATAAAGTTATTTTAATTGATCTAATGGATTTATGTAATAAAAGAATACATATTTTATTAAATTGTAACAAACCAAGTTAAGTTAAACCCCTAGAAGCTATTTCTTTGGCTGAAGAGTGCTGTGAAGTGTGTAAACCTAGTGATTCACAGACCTTTACCCCTGGGGATAAAAATATATGTTTATAAAAAATAAAAAATAAAAAATTCTAACATTAGCTTTAGCCTTTAAGTTTGTAATATTTCAGAATAAAGACAAAATGAAGACATAATTATATCTGAAGAATTCATAAAGTTACCATTTTAATCATTTCAAGTATGTGAATAATGCTTGCTTATTTTTGGACCTGGAAGGACTATTCCTACATGCAGTTGTCAGGAAGGAAACCATGAAATGTTTACAATGTTGTCATGTCACCTGGTGAGTTACACAAAAATAAAAACACAGGTACAACGAAGATTTTAGATATCAAATGAAGTCAAATAATTTTTCCTTTCCCCAAATTATATGAAATGAAGAATCAAGTGCTAGAAAAGGGGATACAATTAGGTCAATTACTCTAAGGAAAATAATATTTTTTAAAAAACAGTATGCACATGGATTAATAATGGATTCATAAAGGAATATCATATACTGGTCAGTTTGTAAAACATGACATTCTCTCTCAAACCTAGTCCATTCTATGTGGGCTGTTCATCTTGTCTAGTTCCCTTCCCCCTTTCCTGCTAGCACACACTGTTTCCTATCTCAAGACTCAGTTCACGTGGCACTACCTTGGTAATGTTTTCCCCCACTGTTCTAGGCACAATTATACTCAGTTGTGCTATAGTGACTGTTTTAAAATGTAAACTTGTACCAAAGCAATTGATCTGAAGGGACAATTTGAGATTGTCTATGTGCAATTTCCCCAAATAATATTCTTGCTTTCTCCACATACTCAATAACTCAAGAAACATGCAGTGAATGCAAGACAGTGCTGCTGACCCTGAGTTTAGTAGGAATACATGAAATGTACCCATATGCACACCTCAAACATGCTACCTCAGTTCACTGGGTCAGGAACCACATCTATCTTTATCTGCTACAACCTGCCCTAGGATTTCATCTCACCATCCTATCTTTAGCCCCAATGACACAACTACAACTCATCCAGTGTCAAAGTAAACTTCAGGTTTTAAGGTAAAAATACCCTAGGTATTGTGTTATTTATGTATTTCTTAACAATTAGTATATTAAAAACAATGCTACCATTTTTATTAAGTTCTTAGCATTTAAAAAAATATATGCCACTAATGAAATTTTTGAGTGTTGCACTCCAGACCTTGATTTTCTCATTGGCTTGGTAGTTTTCTATCGCACAATTTCCCATAGCATGTTGATTTTTGGAAAAGCCAGTGTTGCGTCATAGCAGACACTTCCTCTTCTGTGTTCAGTGGTACTTAGGTTATTAGATTGTTTTTATTTGTATGCTTACCTATTTTCTCCCCTATAATATGCAAATGTGCTGAAGTGGGAAGGTATCAGGTACTTGAAAGAAGCTGTTGAGTATCATTATGGCTGGAAAGTTCTTAGTGGGGTAACTCAGTGAGGGTGAGGGGCAGCGGTGTAGAAACAGATAAGAGTTAGGTAAGTGCAGGGCAGAGGCAGTAGCATCAGCTGGTGGGCTGAGGTTGATGGTGATAATGCAGATGGGGAAAAAATGGATTGCTTTTTCTCCTTCAGCTCTAGTCAATCACCAAAATCCATCTGACTTCACTAACTGCTTTCCTATTCCTTTTGTCTATGTATCTTATCAGTTCTAACTCAAAATCGTATGATCCTGCTTCTTGATTACTCTAACAGCCCTTTTCTCTTCTGCTATGGACTGGATATGTTCCCCCCATCAAATTTATATGTTGAAACCCCAACTCCCAGTGTGATGTTATTTGGAGATGGGGTCTTTGGGACGTAATTGAGGTTAGATGATGTCATGAGGGTGGGGGTCTCATAAAGGGAAAAGTGCCCTTATAAGAAAAGACACCAGAGAACTAGCTCACTCTCTGCTCAAGCACAAAGAAGAGGTCATGCAAGCAAGAGGTCATGATATGATGGCCATCTAAAACCCAAGGAGAGAGACCTCAGAATGATATCTATCTTACCACACCTTGACCTTGGACTTCTAGCCTCCAGACCTGTGAGAAAATAAATTTCTGCTGTTTAAGCTACCCAGTCTATGGTAATTTGCTTTGGCAGCCTTAGCTAATACGATCTCATAAATACAAGCTCTACCCTGGCATGCATATAAGATATATACATAAGCTATACAGAACTTTTGAAACTTTTGATGGGCTTCCCAAACCTCTGGGATAAAATTTAAATATCTTAACATGTCATACCAGTTCTGTCATGATTTTAACTCTATATGCCTCCGAGCCTTAACTCTTGCCATGCTCACCTCCCCGTTGCCAAAGTATCTGTAGTTCCTTACACACATATCATACACTGTTTTGCCATCAATACTCTGCTCATACAACTTCTCTGTTTACAATGTCATTTCTCTTCATCTGTATGTGCAAATCTTCTAATTCTTCTTTAACAGCAGATATAAGTTCCCTGAAGACAGTGATTGATCACTTTCCTTTTCCTAATTCCTTCTATACTACCAGATACATAGTGGGTACTCAGTAAATATTTATTGAATAAATGCAACTGTGCCCAGCATAGTGACTTTGCACAAGTTTCATATGTTCAGTAAATGACAGCTGTTGCCATTATTTCTGGACAGGCTGATGCTAGTTTATCATTCCACTTCCTCAGGAAATGTGAAAATAACAAAATAGACTCAAGAAAGAACTTCATGTTGAAGGAGATTCAAGTACTTTTTCTGACCTTTTGTAGCCTCCTTTTGAATTCTTTATCATAACATGTTTTTGGTTATATTAAAAAATGCTATACATTGTGTAGGACAGAGGACGTCTTGTATATAGAAGGAAATCCATAAAGCTGACAATAAGCTATAATAATCAGGAAGTACCCATTCTCACCGAGACAACATTAAAAAAAAGTGAGAAAAGCAAGGTAGTCTTGTATAGCTTACAATATAGGTGGAATGTGAAATTTGGAAACAATGACTTTGTTTTTTCAGTTGGCTGATAATCTGAGCGAAAAGTGATATCAGTTGACTTCACTCTGAAGAACACATTCTGAAAAATCTATAGTTCCAGCTATCCAAAGAAGTTGAACCTCCCATAAATGGAGAACTGGAAAGTGTTTTTATCTTTCACTTGTGCTGTACGTGTTTATTTCTTGAAAAATGTTATCTGAAGTGGGTAAAGGGAAAGTAGTTCAGGCTAATAATGTGGACTAGAAGTACTTGCATTGAAGCTACATTCAAAATGTCATAAGAAAGGCATCTCATGTGGGAGCCAGGGTGGTCACTGCTCTATGTTTCCCTTAAAAACTGTTTTAAATGAGAAAGTAGATGAAATAATTACATCTTGTATATTATTTATTTCGTAAAATATTAGTAAATGCTTCTGGTTTTAAGCATTTTCCATTCAGAAGCAATCTTGATTAATAATTTAACTAGGTCTTTTGTTGTGACCATTAAGAAAACAGGCAATTTATTTATTCTTGATATTACAAAATAATATTTTTTAGTAAGCAATCTCTCCTTATTTTCACATATCATACTTTCTTTTACTTCCTTTTAAGATTATTAGGAGTATCTTGACCAGGTTTGACTATTTCTATCATCTTCAATCTACATTAGTACTGTCAGAAAAGTACTGAACTGTGTTATTCATAATACATTTTATTAATGTCATGATTTTAACTCTTTATTAGCCTATTTAATAAGGCTAACCAAGGGCAAATTTTATCCAGGATACTGACAGCTGGAGAAAAACAAGTTCAGCCTTTATGACTGAACTCAGATGTTTCCACCTTGATGAAATCTTTCTGCTTCTTCATTTCCTTAATTCCTCATTTCTTCCTCCAAAATGCAAAAGTGCATGACACTTATCCATGTATATGTAATCAAGACTAAGCACCTGACAACATTTTGAGAGAATTACAATTTCTGCATTCACTCTGTGTTCCCCCACAACTCTCAGCACAGAAGTTCCTCAATAATCATTTGATTGAGGCTGAACTATGGCATAACTAGCTATTATTTAGCTTAGAAGAATCCATAACACTGTTTTAGGATCTGCTATTAAGCATAACACATTGAAAGCCATGGAGAGAGATTCAGATATCTCATGGATTCACTGTAAAATCAGTCTTCTCATGTGACTAAATGTTATGAGACATGGGATTTGAAAAATGGTTTTGACAGCAACATGTTCATAAAAAAACCCATGGGCAAAAAAGCATTGTGCCTACAATCAGGCTTTGCAAATTTCCTGTAATCCACAAACGAGGACTTATTTCTGCCAAGTGGACATCTACAAAAATCTCACAAGCAATTTGGAGGAAGGGATGAACTATAGTCTACTATCACAGTATAAGCAGCCCAAATTCAATATCCATATTTCTAGATCAGTGATTCATTGACTTTGGGATTTCTGGTTCAGAAAGACTCCAAGAGGGAAAATATTCTTTCAAGTAAGGGTATTAAAATATAGTATCTCTCAGCACCATTGTTTCATAAAGAAAAGACTATGCAATGTCTGTGAACTATAATGAAAATGCCTGGGTAGTGTAGTGTCTGTGGAAAGTGGTAAGCTAGAAAAGACAGACTTTTTCTAAATGTCCATAACCATGAAATATTAAGGGATTTGACAGTGAAGACAAAGTTAGCCTTTCAAAAGAAAAGAAATGTTTGAATATGGAATTCTTTGTATTTGAGGTATGAATACCATCAAATATTTGTTCCCTAAGTCAAATACCAACTTCCGAAATTTCTTTATTTATTGAGTACCCAGTATATGCTAAAAAGAAAGAAAAAGGTTAGGATAAAATATGAATTGTCCTGTCCACCAGGATTATTCAGTCTCAATGAGACAATGATAATAACAATGACCTTTTCAGTACTTATAAAGTCCTGTGTAATCATTCCAACTGTGCAATTTGGCCTATGGAAGAAGTATAAAAAGCCCAGAGAACTACAAGAGAAAGGACCATTTAGGCTGATGTTGAAGAATACAGTAGGAATAGAGAGGGCAGGCAACAGGAAATCCAGGTCTAAACCCAGTCCTCCACTGAAAGCTGCATAATCCAGTAGTGCCCACCTTTCTGTGGACCTCATTGTGATCATTTGCAAATGAGAAACCTGATCTGTCAAACCTCTAAATCTTCTCCCAGTTCTGTAAGTTCATTTGTCCTTCCTTCTTTCTTTCCTTCCTTCAAGAGACAGAGATAGCAAGAAAGAGCATGAGCAGGAAGGAGAGGAAGAAGCAGGTTCCTCACTGAGCAGGGTGCCTGATGTGGGGCTCGATCCCTGGACCCCAGGATCATGACCTGAGCCAAAGGCAGAGACTCAACTGACTGCGCCACCTATCCTATAAATTCTGTAACTCTTTTTTGATACCATAGTCAACTTTGTATAGAGCAAGGTCTTGGCAACATTCTCCAACAGAAATAGACAAATGTATTTCTAGAAATCAGAACTTCTTGGTGAGACTATATTATTGAAATTTCACTTTTTTTTGGAGCCATCTCTTTAAAAAAGACAAGAATCCTGATGTTTCTTTCCTGAAGCTTCTTCTAAAGGGAAAGTCCAATCAGAACTGTTAACTGCTTTACAAGCATTGTGTTCAAAATGAGTTGAATGCCAGGCAGAAAGAGTTATGAATAATTCCTTAAGTGGGAAAAGCATAAAAACTACACAAAAAATCTTTGAAGTCCTTTAAGTGTCTTCTCAGGGAAGGAAAGTTAGAACTGATCTTGAGTACAGTGTCCATTAACCAGGATCTCCATAGCAGTGGGGAATCAATGCAAGAGTTGGAAGAAGATGGGGTTTTCCTTTTTATCGGTAGGAAACAGTTAAAGAAGATGCCTAAAGGGAGAAAATTAAACCCTGCTGTGGAGGAACAGGTTCTCAAGAATTTTAATATCAAATAAGCAGGAGTCAGCACCAATTGCCTAGGGGTGTTTTGAGACTAAATTAAGAAAGATGAATATACAAAGAATGAAAGGACTAAGAATCAGTTTAAATGCACACTCTCGGTCTACCCACTGCTCTATGTACAGAGATGCATTAAGAAGTAAAATATTTAATGTTAGTGTTTGATGGAAAATAAATGAATTTATGCTTATTTAATAATTACATAATCTTAACAAGAATTTGTCATTTACTAGTCTATGTTATGAAGACAGGATGAAAATTGACACACTTACTCTAGTTGTGATGGAAGCATGCCATTTATTTGAGGTCTGGGCTATAAGAGGTAAAGTGTCTTCTTATACTGAAAAAGTAGTATAAATCCTTAACATTTACTTTAGACAGAGTTGATCATAAACATGGTCAGAAGCATAGGAATGTTCCAAAATGGTAATGCCCGAATGGTCCTGCCCAAGCAGAGACTAATTATGATCCATTGCAATGTCAGCACTTAGCCAAAGGGGGCAAATACTATGTTACCTTTGGTTTAAAACAGAATCTAAGAGTGAAGAGTAGACCCTGTGAGAGCAGAGGTGGTGACACAAAACCATCACTAGACTGGGAGTTCTGGCTTCTATTCCCAGCTTTCTATTATCTGCTAGCTGCAATTTGCCATTGTTGCATTTTGACAACTCCAAGGACAGGACCAGGTTTTATGTTTCTTGCGTATAGCAGAGTACCAAGAACTTAACAGTGATCTTAGAGTCAAAAGCGTGGTTGATGTGTGTGATGGCAGTATGAAGTGCCTGGAGGAAATTTGAATAGTTTGCTGAAAAGACTGGTCCCAGGCGGAAACAATGTGAATGAATGACTGAATGTGATGATTCATTCTTATAAATGAATAAATGAGGGGTTGAACAAATCACTTAACCTCAATCAGTCCTCCTTCCAAATAACTCATTTATCAGTGAATCTCTCTGATTCTCTATTGTTCACTTCTTGACTTCTTTATGGTGTTTGATTTTGTAAGTTCTTTCATATCATTCTCGGTCTTACTGGGTCCTTCCTGAGCTCTAACCCTGGTTTGGTCTCATTCCATTATAACCCAAGCTGTAATATCAATCATCATAAGTAAAATTACTTTGTTATCTTTAAATCCTCCCTCACATTTGTCTACCACGAGGACCGCTTTATCTAAACAGTGTCTCACCAATCTGCTGAGGGAATCTGAAGTGGGGAACGACTTCCCACTATAATTACCCAAGTTTAGAGAATAACCTTGAAGGTGGCCTCACTGCCTTAACTATCTGACCCAAAGTGTCTCTTTTTTTTTTTTTGAAGATTTTATTTATTTATTTGACAGAGAAAGAGAGATCACGAGTAGGCAGAGAGGCAGGTAGAGAGAGGGGGAAAGCAGGCTCCCTGCTGAGCAGAGAGCCGGATGTGGGGCTCAATCCCAGGACCCTGATATCATGACCTGAGCTGAAGGCAGAGGTTTAACCCCCTGGGCACCCCTCAAAGTGTCTTTTCAGCATAATATTTGAACTTGCACCCTGTCTAAACTTGGCATTTTCTACTTGGCAACCACATGGATCAAACACCTTTCAACTTTCAAATCGTTGGGTCTTTATCCTGCTGCTCTGTTTTAAATGATAGCCTACATCCTCTTCTCCAAAACCCCTCCTACACGCTCCCCAGGGTTTTGCTCCTTTCAGGACCTCTACTCAAAAACTTCTTACTCCATGAACACACCTTTCTTTCAGGCAGAATTTATTAGTTCTTCCTCGGGGCTCCCACAGTAGCCTCCAGCACTACTGAATGGCCTGAAGAGATAATGTGAAATAAAGTCTTAATCACGTTCTAGTTCCTCTGTGTCTAACACAGTGACTACTCAGTTAACATTTTCTGATCATCATATACCTTAACAGACACAAACTTCCATAGTATGTAGTGGTAGTAATTTATAAAACAATTTCCTGCTAGTAGCACATTTCTTTTCTTCATTCAAGGAGATAAGCCATGAGAGAAAGGTGACACAGAGCTAAAAATATTTGCTTAAAGGTTAAAAATAGTAATAGGAAAGCTTAGGAAAGAACTCAAATCTCAAAGGCACTATTTCCTCACAGAGCACCACACACTCCAGAGCCTCTGTGGAAATACCTATTGCTCCCAATTCATTCTCAAAAAAGCACCACTGTCTTCTACAGTGTATCTGAATATAGGCACAAGGCTTCAGAAGGCATCCCTCTGTCCCACTGGCCACTAAGGCACTTGGAAGGGCTGGCTGATTTGGGTTATGCATCCAGTAAAGGTATAAGATATGCCAGTTACATTCTCTCACACCAGAAACAAAGAAGCCATCAGAGATGACTCAGGTCATCTAAAGTTGGAGAAGATTTGAAATGATTCTCACTGACTAAAGTTTGCATGATTTGAGGGAAAAAAGAAAAAGAATAGCTTTAATAGATTAAAAATATTAAATATTTAAAAACATGAGTTCATAATGATAGTAGAAAAAATACTTCATCAGTCACCTTTAAATGATATTAAAGAACCAACTCATTATTTTGAAAACTGATCAATAATCAAGCATTCATCTTGATTTTCCTATAACCACTGCACTGCAGCCAAAGTAGAGTAGATCAGAGGAAGTTTCTTTTTACAGAATTATTACAGTAAATAAACTAAGAGGGAGTAACAGAAAAATCAACATTTTGGAGTCCTTGATGAAATACTAGAGTTAGGCGATGGTCATAAATGGTCATAAAATCCAAGAAGAGGGAAACATACCATTAGTGTCTTGGAGGATGTATTCCAATACTGTAAAATATTCCTGTCAAAACTTGAACCGAAAACTGATTAAGTCTTTAGATTTAATTAGCAACTTATAGGAAGTGCAAAGGCTATGGAAAGATGATTTTTAAAAATTAGAAGATTAAAATTAAAAGTTCTATCGGTCATTCACTCATTTTTCTTCCTCAAATGAGTTAAATTAAAAAAATATATATATATATATAAAAAGAAGAAGAGAGGGAGAACCCATCTCTCTGTTCAAACAAACATACTCTACTTCCTCCCTTTTATCTAACTTAAATTTATCTGCACAGCTCAGCACTTCACAGCTCAGCACTGAGTTAAGGTTTGTAATTAGATGATTTACCTGTCCTCTTCCAATAGATAGAGTAGAGACAGTGACTTGTTAATTTTGTATTATTAGCATCTACCAGAATGATCAGTACATGGCACATAATAGGTGCTCAATAAATGTTTGCAGAATAAGTAAATGAATAAGTAAATAAGTAAATGAATAAGTCAAAGAATAAGTAAATGAATGAACTCTAAGCACCATCAACTTGCCATTTCTTTCAGCTTTATAACTTCTTTTTTCATCCTACCTGATCAGGGAGGTAGCAATGGAAGGCAAGATGTGAAAGAAAAGTTTTTCATCTGATCTCAGATAAAGGTTTGCAAGGTTAACCTTTTATCAGTATTCCCAATACTTGCTACAAATTAGTACCTGGCGGTGGGGGGTGGTATTTAAAAACACCACAACTTCAGAGATTCTGATTCATTTGATTTTCGATGGGACTCAGGTAAAAGATCTTTTTTTTAAGCTCTTGATATGGGGCCACAAAGAAGAACTGCTTTTTATTCATTTTTCAAGCCCTTCCTTCCCACCCCGTCTCACAAATTCTAACCTCTCTTTGAGTAGAGAGTTTACAGTTACAACCTTAGATGCTAGTCCAGAGCTTAACTCATAGTGCTAATTATATCTGTGTGTGTGTGTGTGTGTGTGTGTGTGTGTGTCTGTGAACACATGCATACTCATTTCATATGCATGTTTTGTTCATGTGAATGAATACGAAAGCCCTTTTTCAAGAAAGCCTCTTCACTGTGGTGCTTCTCAGAAGGAAGGAATACAAGCCATGAAGCCAACAGAGAAAAATGGGTATTTCATAGCAGTGCAAAATGTGTTATGGTATGCTAAGCTAACTCCTAATGCAAAATAGAATCCTCCCGGGTTGGCAGAATCAAAATTCTGTTATCTTTGCTTCACCAAGAAAACACATGCAGTTCCAAAGTCTGTCAATTCATGTGCCATTAAGGTAGCTGCTGGTTCTCAGTGTGCTAAGCCCAAACACATCTACATTCCAAAAAATACTAGATTAAGCAAAAACTGGTCCAGTATTGCTTTCCATTTCTTGTTACCAGATGGTTCTTTTCAGCATGATCTCTCATGTGATGATATAAAAGAGCTGAAAAATAGCTTAAATCAGATGGCTTAATCAAGACCTGAGCTCTTCTTTATTTTTTACTATGGAACATTTCAAACATACGCAAAAGTCAAGAGATTAGTGTAATGAATTATACACACATCCTCCAGCTTAAATAATTATCAGCTCAAAACAACTTTGTTTTTTATCTACTGTCCCACCCCAGATTATTTTGAATCAAATCCAGATGTTACATTATGTTTCCCATAAGTATTTTGGCATGCATAACTAAAGAATAAGATTTTTTTCTTTAAACAAAACCACAATACTATCATACAATCTACCAATAATGGCAATACTTTCTTAATATCATCAAAAATCTGGTTAGTAATCAATATTTCTTTGTCTCGAAAATATTTTTCTTTATACATTGTTCAAGTACAGATCCAAATAAGATCTATAAACTAATCACAGAGTTAAATGTGTATTAATGTGACTGTAGCATAGAGGGCAAGGAGTTTCCAGAAGCAAGTTGGGAATGAAAGCACATTCCTATCATGAAAGGCATGATAAACCAAGTGAAGGAGTTTGAACTTTATCCTGAGAGCGATGAGAAAGCATTCAAATATTTTAAGGATTGAAAGACGTGAGTATATTTAAAATGAGAAGTAACTGCGTGAAGTTAAGTGAACTAGAAATGAGGTCACGTGTTGAATCATGGTTGTCATAGCTCACACACTTCTGGATGGACTCTTGTTTTCTGTGGGAACCGAAGTCAGGGGTCTTGTAAGATCATGAGGAAACCAACTTTTAAATTTGAAAAACTCTAACTAGTGTGGATCCACAGGAGAGACTAAAATACAAACTTCAACATGACTAAATAGAGCTACTACAGGTCAAGGAAAAAACAAAAAGAAGTTTTGCAAAATTCTTTCAATGCTGGCCAGGCCAGTTTATCTGGAACAAAAGGAGCAAAATCAAGAAATATATGAGCATACAATTAGGTGAAGTTCTTGGCTATTTCTCAAAAAATGTATGTAATGAAAGAAAACTTTATTTTAAATTCATGCCCTTAACGAGAAGCTCAGAAAGTCTAGAAATTAATCCTGGACACAATCAAACAAAAGAAAAGAGAGATTGTTACAATACTAAAAATCATGTTTGATTTGAAGGCCAAATCATTAAACAAGACAGGACTACATATACTGTATAATTCACAAACTGCCATCCAAAATTTGCACAGCAAAAACGGAAGACAAACACTGGCAGAATGAAATTGTTTATCCAAAAAGTGGGAGACTTTAATTCATATTTCCTGATCTATGGCTCATCAGGGAGGCCAAAAATGGTAAGAATTTATAAGCTATATATATAAAATAAAATTCATATACCAAGGCATTTTAGGTGCATATGAATATATTAAACACTATACTCCAAACATAAAATATGCACCTTCTGGGGCCTGGGTAGTTCAGTTGGCGAAATATCTGACTTTGGCTCACTCAGTTCATGATTCCGAGATCTTGGATCCGGCTCCAGTAGGGCTCCCTGCTCAGGAGGTAGTCGTCTTCTCCCTCTGTCCCTTCCCCTCCCCTTGCTCATGCTCTCTCTGCCTCTTTCTCTCTCTCTCCCACTCACTTTGTCTGTCAAATACATAAATAACATCTTTAAAAAAATGCACCTTCTTTCTGAATTTTCTTGGACATATATTCAAAATCTGTTTTATGGTAAGCTCCAATTTTAACTTCAGTGACTTCCATAATTTATAAATAATATACACCTGGTTTTCTGATGACAATATCAATTAAAATATGAAAAACTAAAATCCCCACCAAAAAATATTTTCAAATAAAAACCTGGAATCTAAGGAAAAGAAAACACAAAATTACAGAATGTCTAAAGCGGAATGAGTAAAAAACACTAAAAAGCAAAATCTATAATATAGTTCAAAGTCGTCACTACAGGAAACTTCGTGGCTCTAAATATACACATCTAAATAAGAAAATATAAATTAAATGAATTAATTAGTAAACTAAAAAAACACTAAAACTAAAATAAAATGAGTCTAATGAAACAGATGAGAAAAACTAATGAAGGTAGACATTAATACCACTTAGAACATTTGAAAATTCAGACAGGTATTTTTTCTTCAGAAGCAACATTTAGGGGTATCCGGGTGGCTCAGTTGGTTAAGCATCTGACTTTGGTTCACATCATAATCTCAGGGTCCTGGGATAGAACCCAAGTTGGCCCCACCCACTCAGCAGGGAGTCTGCTGTCCCTCTCCCTCTGCCCCTCCTCCCATTTTTGGGCTCCCCCCCAACTCAAGTAAATATATGAAATCTTTTCTTCTTATTTATTTGACAGACAGAGACCAAAAGTAGGCAGAGAAGCAGGCAGAGAGAGAGAGGAAGGGAATCAGGCTCCCTGCTGAGCAGAGAGCCAGATGTGGGGCTTGATCCCAGGACCCTGGGATCATGACTTGAACCGAAGGCAGAGGCTTTAACCCACTGAGCCACCCAGGCATCACAATCTCAAGTAAATATATAAAATCTTTAAAAAATTAATTTTTTTAAAAAGAGGAAGATTTAACCCAGATAGGCCAACTGTAGTAGAGGGAATTGAGAAAGTTGTACAATGATTGGCTTATATGATTTCAAATGTACTGTCAACCAGATTTCCATGGAACAGATGTTTCTATTATTATTTAAACAGATCCAGAGCTTACACATATCAGAAAAAAATTTAAAACTCCAAACCTCATTGAAACTAACACCTGATAAAGATATAACCACAAGAAAAACCCAAATAAAAATTATGGGTCGGGGAACCTGGGGCTCAGTGGTTTAAGCCTTTGCCTTCGGCTCAGGTCATGGTCTCAAGGTCCTGGGATCAAGCCCTGCATCGGGCTCTCTGCTCAGAGGGGAGCCTGCTTCCCTCTCTCTCTGCCTGCCTCTCTGCCTACTTGTGATTTCTCTCTGTGAAATAAATAGAATCTTTTTAAAAAATTATGGGTCAATCACAATTATGATGACTGATGCAGAAAATCCATACTATAATCCCTAAATGAGTATTTGACTAAAGGGCTCCTCATACTTTATTCTTGGATAGACAAACCTACATTGTAAAGATACTGATTCTCCTGTATTTATTTATAAATCTGACATAATACTCCCCTCACCTTGTCCAAAAGCAAGCAAACAAACAATAAAACTCTAAACATGACTTTGGGAGAGAAGAGAGGTGATCCACAGATCAAGAGGAAAGATAAACATATAAGAACAGATATCATTTTGGGTGAGTGGGGAAAGGGGGCAGAAATAAAAGGAATATTGAATGGGAAAAATCTTATCAGATGTGAAAACATAAACACATTATAAAGGTATGATATACAAACTAGTTGGTGTATGTGTTTATATGGATATGTAAAGTGAAAAGTTAGATATGCTTCAGAAATTGCTTCAATATAATCCAAATGTTGCAAAAGTATCATTTTGTATCAGTTAGAAAGAAATGTTTTACTGAAATAAATCATATTGGGACAACTAAATTGACACAGGAAAAAAACAAAACCCTTATTTCTAACTCTAAGTGGGTCACAGTTTTAATGATTACAATATAAATATAATCCCAATTGTTCTAGAAGGAACATGTTCTATTTTCTTTACAATCTTAGATTAAGAAAGGGAATCCCAACAAGACAAAGAGACAAAAAAAAAAAAAAACAAAAACCCAAAAACAAAAACGGAAAGACTACATATTAATAATATGTAGACTACACAGTTTTTTCTACGTATGATTTATAGTTATAAATAAAAATGGTCACAATGCAAATAAAAAGTTAAAAACTATGATATTGTGGTAACTTCTTTTAGCAAAAGAGATGTGACATAAATAAGAAAATAGTTAATAACTCAAGTACATATCAAAGAATATGAATAAGCACATTATAGGAAAAACATGAATATATGAAAATGAGCTAATTTCATTCAAATTAAAGAAATGCACATAAATTAATAAGTGTATACATATATATTTATCAGAAATCTTTTTTTTTTAAGATTTTATTTATTTATCAGAGAGAGAGGGCGAGAGAGCAAGCACAGGCAGACAGAATTGCAGGCAGAAGCAGGGGAGAAGCAGGCTCCGTGCCGAGGAAGGAGCCCGATGTGGGACTTGATCCCAGGACTCTGGGATCATGTCCTGAGCCAAAGGCAGCTGCTTAACCAACTGAGCCACCCAGGAGTCCCTATATATATATTTATCAATCCGATTGGTAAAGGCAAAACGTTTATAAGAAGCAAGATTGATTGTATCTTAAAAGTGTACGTTATGTGCATAGATGACTTTTAGAAACAGACACAAGGAACTTAAAATTTAAAATTTAAAAATATTTTGCATATATGAAATTCAGGAATTTAAATACTATGAAAGGCTTATAAATAAAAGTAATCATACTCTGCCTCACTCCTCTCTACTTTTGGTATTGTTCCTTAGGGACCACTACTTTTTAACAGCTTCAAAAACTTTTCCCATCTGCAACAATCTGGAAGGACCTAAGGATATTAGGTTAAGTGAAATAAGTCAGAAAGAGAAAGATAAATATCATATGATGATATCATATGTGGGATCTAAGAGGCAAAACAAATGAATAAACAAACAAAAAGCGGAATTAGACTGACAGAGAACAAAGTGGTGGTTGTCAGAGGGAAGGGGGTGGGTAGATGGGCAAAATGAGTGAAGAGGAGTGGGAAACACAGGCTTCCAGTTATGGGATGCGTAAGTCATTGGAATAAAAGGCACAACATAAGGAATATAGTCAGTGATACTGTTACAATGTACGGGGACAGATGGTAGTTACACTTGTGGTAAGCATCTTACAATGTATGTCGTACAACTGAAACTAATGTTAACATTGTGTAGCAACTATACTCAAAAGAAGAGCAAAGTCCTCCAGGTAGTTCCTTTGTTTCTTTAAATAATGTGATTTTATGGCTTCTCTGGATTTAGCTACCTTCCATCATATCTTTTGATGTCCTGCTCTCCTATTACGATATAGGCCACGTATGTCATTGCTGTTTCTCCCTTGTCTTTCTTTCAATATATTCATGTCACTATTTTTATTTTTCGATTGTAATCATGTAAATGCAAATCATTTATTTCTCCTTTTCTTGTCCCATCAATATGGATGGTATTTACGTTCTCACTTTACCTTGTAGCCTGGCCCGGTCACTCCTCTTTGCCTTCCATTCCCAAACATATCTACAATTTCAAGTTTTGACTATTAACAAGGAAAGCAAATGTACTTGATCTTATAACCATCCATCTTCTGAATTTCAACATGTTTGATACAAAGGGCAAAAGCAATAAATAATGTTTATGTTATAATAACTATGTAAAGCCAAGTGGTTATTATATTTCCTTCCTGAAAGAGTCTGCTTTGATCGTCCACATCCGCCTAGGCCATTCTCACAGATTTTATAGCTCTTTTTTCTTGTTCTTGGATTTGCTGCCTGTCAGTGTCAAATTCTGATGTCTCAAGCGTATTATGATACCCCTTAGATCCCCGTTAAGGAAGAACTTGCCTCAGCAGCTGGAAATGCTGCCAGCCAGCTGCCTCTCCTCAGCGGTCAGCATTGTCATACCGTCTCATGTACAGACCGCAGCGGTGACCAGGGGCACACTCGCGGTGCTGGCACTCCTCAGATGACTGATCTAGGCAGCAGAATGAAAGCCTTCCCATTTTTGGCCAAGGGAGTACAATTCGGACAGACAGTGCCAACGTCAGAGCTTCTCCAAGGGTCACTGAGGTCGTTTCTCAGTGCTCTCCCTCTATCCAATCCTGCTTCCTCCAGCCCTTTTTAAAGGCGTCGATCCCAAGGGCAGTTCCTAATAAACATTCCACATGCTAACTCCCATCTTGGAATCTGCTTCTCGGAGAAACTCAGCCTACTATTTTCACCTGACTGGCACCTTGCCCAGGAACCTGGAGATCATGCCAAGAAACCGGATGCCGGTACAACCTAAAACCACTCCCTCTACCAAGGAGCTCTCTAGGAGCAGCTTCTTAATCATCCCACTTGGAGTAAACGGTCTTCCCACAAACAAGTCCGAGTTGCACTCCCTTCACTCATATCCTAAGGGACACCCCTTATCTCTCTCTTTTTGTTAAAGTTTAATTTATTTATTTGAGAGAGAAAGAGAGAGAGAGTGCACGTGCCATGCACAAGTTGGGGGAAGGGCAGAGGGAAGAAAGAATCTCGGGCAGACTCCCCACGGTGCATGAGCCTGATACGGGGCTTGAGAACGCGACCCTGAGAGTGTCACCTGAAGTGAAACCAAGAGTTTGTTGCTTAAATGACTATGCCACCCAGGCACCCCAGCCTTTATCTCTTCAGGGATCCCACATCCAGTTGCGATCTGAAACAAAAGTCAAAAAGAAACTCTGGTTCATACATGACTGAGACACTGTTGCATTTTTTTGTCCTGGTGTAACTCCTCTCCCAGTGCCTCCCCTGTTCACTACCCTCTCTCAAAGAACCCTCCATACAGGATGTCCATTGGTTTCAATGTTCTCTTTGTCTTAGTTGGTTTGGACTGCTGTAATGAAATACCATAGACCAGGTAAACAACAGAGATCTATTTCTCATAGTTCTATAAGCCCAAAGTCTGAGATCAGAGTGCCAGGATAGTTGGCTCTAGGGAGATTTCTCTTGTGGGTTGCAGATTGGTGACTTTTTCTTGAATCCTCACTGAAAAGGGTGAAAGAGTTCTCTGTGGTCCCTTTTATAAGGCCCTAATCCCATTCATGAGGATGGAGCCCAAATGACCTAATTCTGTCTCTGATACTACCATACTGAGCATGTGAATTTTGTGGGGACATAAACGTCCAGTTTGTAACACTACTTACTTCATTTTTCCTTAGTTGTATCTTTTTATATTTTTTAGGGTCACACAGAGAGGTCCTTTGCCCGTCTATTCGTCAGCTCTGGGTGGCAGTTCTCCTCGGCGATCATCGCATTCATTGGCTTCCAGCAAATGCTAGCCTTACTCTACATCTGTGGGGACTGGTCCTTCTCTAGCCCATTGCACAGTCTCATCTGGAATTGAATCCACAATTCCTGGATCTTCTCTTTTCTTTCTTGGTTGATTCTCCCATTTTTAGGAAATACATCCTCAAGTGATTCCTTGTCCATCCAGTACAAGTGTTTTGCTTGCTTGCTTGCTTGTTTGTTTTGCTCTGTTTTCTCAGAATGGGATTTTGCTCTGGTTCCTCACCTAACTCCCACCCAAATGTGTCTTCTTGAATTCTGCTAAAGGGATTAATCTTCAGATGAACATCCTTCCTTTCTCTGAAGTTTGCTCATGTATACTCTTTTAAACCCGCTTACTAATGTATTATGAGGGAAAAGGGAGACTTTGATCACCTTCAAGAGAGGGACACTTCTTTTCAATTGCAATTCTTCTGAGTTGTTGAAAATTTTTACAGTGAGAGCACAGTCTTTTATTTTTCGATAGAAGAAAAGTAATTTGACAAATGGCAACACATTTAATAAGCAACTACTATGTACTAGGCATTGCTCTAGACAGTTTTTGAGGTTCAAGAGTTTGAGCAAAACTCAACACCAATATACAATTCAAAAAAGAACTTGTCATTGAAAGCACAGCAATTTCTGGATTTGTCACACTAGGCTAGCTGTCTGTGGAAGCCTATAGATTTTTAGCCTTAAAAGTACAGTGAAAACAATCTTTAGTTTCAGCAGCTGAAATTTCTTACTCCCATAATGTGGTCTCTGAAATAATTTTTAACAGTATATAAAATCTGAATCAGCAGCTTAAAGGGAGCTCATTTTGCTACGTAAAACATTTTTCCATTGTCCTATGTGTTTTAGAATAAGTTCAGCTATAAAATTATAATCAGAGTCAAGCAAAATGGATGAGAAAACCTTCCAGGGTACTCTAGATATTAAATGGGAAAATAGTCAATTGATTTATATCGTTTGGTTCCTTAAACCAATGCATGTTAAGACATAATGGGTTTTTACCCATTTTATATGCATTTAAAGCATATTTAAAAGTATGTAGATAATGCTTTCTTTAATTTTCACAATTGATCTAATTTACAGGAAATCCACTCTCAATTTTAGATAAGTTTATATGTTTACATTCATTTTTCAAGTATAATAATAGAATGTTGGGGTAGCAGAGGAAATAAAGACACTGACACTTTTTAAAGGCTTTCAAGTTACCAAGCACTGTGAAAGCTATTTTCTAGACTGCTGGTTCTCTTGCTATGAAATCAGAATACTAATATCTCATCTCTCAGGGTTCAAACGAGGACGGAGTACGTCTAACACACAGTCAGTAGTCAGTCAGTGATGTTCCTTTCCTTTATACTCCTACCTTCATGGATTAATTGACATAAGATTGGTCATATTCCTATGAATGAAAACAGCTATTTCAAGGAAACAACTATTTTCCAAGGCTGCCAATAGAGTCGTTAATTAATACTGCGTAACCAAATGAGAACCTCAAAAATATCAGAAAGAAAGCTGTCTTGGGCACAAAATATCAGAAAGAAAGCTGTCTTGGGCACGTAGGAAGCAGCTTTTTATGTGCACGTGGTGTAAGTAAAAGGGCATGAGGCTGGGTCCACAGTCCAGGAGAGAAACGCAATCTTGCACCTTTATATTTGGTTACATTGCAAATCCGTCTCATTGCAATAAGAAAAGTGAAGCAAAACAAACAAAAAACAACCGACTTTAGTTTTTAACTGACACCCCCCCCCCCACCCCGCACACTTTCACAACGTGGCAAAGAGGCAAATTATTTAACTTCCTATCCAGCCTGCGGTATCATGTGAAATTTGGAAATATGTATATGCACCTAAAGTGTTAACCGTTGCTGGTTCTCCATGATGGCTAATATAAGAATAACCAAAATGGGATGCTGTTATCATACCACTAATCTGAAACGTACTTTCAGCACAAGTCAAAGCGTCACCTCTGAACTAAAATTCAGCACATTCATAATCTATTTCCTCATTCTCTTGGTTAACAAATATTTACTGAGGACCTATAATATGCCAGACACCGTGTTACGCATTATGCTAATATCGGTGAAAAAAAAAAAAAGGTCTGAAAAACCTCCCCCCGGAAACAAAACAAAATAAAAACCTACTCTCAAAGGGCTTGTCTTTTAGACGGTAAAGACAGTAAATATAATAAGTAAACGATATAGTATGTTAGAACATGCAAGTTCTATGAAGATTAAACTGGCAGGGACATATAATGTAGATGGAAAATGGGGGAGTTGCCATTTTAATTTGATCAAAGAAGTCTCCACTAGGAGTTGGCATTTGAGCAAGGACCTGAAGTAGAGGATGAAGCAAACCATGAGGATTTCAGAAGGAAAAGCATTCCAAGCATAGAGAATAGCAACAGTAAAGGCTATGTGGGGAAAGGGAGCTTCCAGGGAGCCAGAAAGCTCGTGCGGCTGAAGCAGAATGAACAAAAGGGAGGGCAGAAGGACATGAAGTCTGGGATGGGGGTTTGTGTATTACAGGACATTTAAGGACTTTGGTCTCATCCTCAGTTTGCTTATATTTATGTATAGATAACTATTTTTATGGCAATATTCATAAAACTCAGTTGGCTAAAAAAATAAACTCTTTTGTTCCGTATCATTAAAAAAAATAGTGGCAGGAAATTAAAAACACCTGAAAAAGGGTATCCCTTATTAATAAATCTTAACCAGGAACAAATTTTTTCTAAAGAAATCTTGTTTATAGCATGCAAAAATTTCTAATATTAACCTCTGGTACCCACCCACAAGTTTCAAACCCGGCTTGTTTTTAGCATTGGACTAATTGGTGTACACAGTGATATTTATGCAAATGTGTCATAGACAGTAACTTGAACAGATGTTCAGATTTTCTTTTTTTAAGGCACTGAAAGTAGAACCACATTTTTTGTTTTCCACTGAATTCCGATTAAATAATCCTGGTTTCCTAGTGCGATCTGGAGTGACCATGTAATTTATCACCCAAAATAGGACACTTTGGTGGAGGGCAAGTGCTAAACTGGAAAGACATAAATCTGAATTGTCCCATGGACCCCAGAGATAGATCGAACAACAGTTTTGGACTTGAGCAGATCTAGAATTGAATCACTCCCTTTATAGATTGAAACACACTACATAGGCTGTTTTAGACCCATAATGTAGAGTTATAAATCTTGGCACACTGTTGCTTGGGAGGATTTATTCTGATGAAAACACATGCAGATCCAGTACAGAGCCATTATAGGAATGGGATCTAAGCAAACATGGGAGGTAGGAAGAATTATGTTCAATTATTAGAGAAGTAATTGAAAGGGGATTATTATAAAACTTTCCTGGGCTAAGTTACCCTAAGGCCATAGTAGTACAGAACTATAGTTAACTCAGTGAGTATCAAAGTAACCAGCAATGATTCTAAGAATATTTTGACATACACAATAGCACCGTCCTTATTTCTTCAACTAAAATCATAATCATTGAAGTGATGGAATCCTGAAACATAGTATCCATAGTCTTACCACTATGAACGATGAACCTCATAACAGAGAAAATCATTTTTAATTTAATTAAATCATTTTTAAGTTTTCAGATAGCAGATTGGTTTAAAATGGCAAGTTTTGAAAACAAAAGTTTTTCTGGTAAAAAAAATTTAAACATTTCCTCTCTTCTTAAAATTATAATACTTGGAGAAACATATTTGACACCAAATTGTCTTACATTTCAGATTCTTATGGGTAATCACAGGAGACTGGAATCTTTATGGGACACTCTAGGCTCTTGAGGTTTAATAACATGTTCAATTTTCATGTGAAATACCAATTTGAGGGTACCGGCAAAAGATTCTAAGATGCTTTCTACACAAAGACATTGATAGAATCTCATTTTCTGAAATTAAAGGTATTTGGACCCTTTCTCTACTCTTTCAAATGACTTTAATCCAATTTACTTGCTTTTATTTCCCATGTTTTATCCACAGAATTTGACATTATGCTCCATCTCAATTACAATGAGCTCAATCCATTACCTACTTTGTGCCCCGAAATTCACTTCAATGATTACCTTTACTTCATCTGAGCACTAAAATATCTATTTCTAACTATTTCACACATAAGTACACGTATATATTCATGATTCAGTTAAATATATTAGATATCTATTCAAATAATGTATATGATATTTTCACTAAATGAAAGATGTTTATCTTGTGGTTATAAAATATTGGAATTATTTTTTTTTCCTTCTGACTTATTTGAAATGTATACATTCGAACACCTTTTGAAGAGACTTCTAAGTATCCATTTCCAGTATGGCAATGTAAAACTAATATAAAGTTTTAGATCTTTCTTATGTTAATAATCCACCAAGTCTGAGAAATGCATAACACGGTCAGAAAAAAGAAGAATCTTCCCAGAAGAGCTTATCTTCAACAAACTCACTTTAGCTTTGCAATGAGAACCTACCCTCTGGCACCATCTATTGACTGCATTGCTTTACTTCTAATCAAACCACATGCAAATTAGTAGAATGAATAAAACATAAACTTCTCTTCCTCATTTTTCACTAACGGTGAGTAGCCTGAGCCATTGACACGGACAGTAGTTGATGCATTCAGATATGTCAGTAAATTTAACGGGCACCCTTGGACTCTGATAGCGCCTTCTCATCACTAATGAGTACTTACTTTAACTTGTCTGCAGGAGTCCACCGCTACAGCTGCCCACCTCCACAGCTGATATTCATGCTGAAATGTCTAATCAGAGGCCAAAATAATTTTCTCCAGGATTAAATGGCTGTGTCAAATGTCTCTCTCTCTCTTTTTAAAAAAGCATTTAAAACTCTGCTGGAGAACCATAGACACAATCGTCTGTAGTTCTGACTTCGAAACAGGGCATTAAAAAGACAACTGTGTGATGGGCACCACTTGGGTGCTATTATTTAGCTAGATATATTGACACAGACCATTCAGTTTAATACCAAAATTAATATCCCTTCCCAAATTACAGATGAGGAAACTAAGTGCAAAAAGATTTGACATCTTGGGTTAGGCCCTCAACATACTTCAGGTTTTTAATTCAAATTCGAAAAACTATAAGACACTTTTTCAGTCTTTCCTTGGCTTTCTTGCCTAAAATTTTTAACATCATCCAACCCCAACACTTCTCATCCTCTTTCACTGTTTAATAATTATCACTATATTTTATTTATGTTTCCTGTTTCTTGTCTTTCTCTCTCCACAGGATATTGGATGCATGATACCAGAAATTTTAGCTGTTTTGTTCATAACTATGATTCTAGCAGTAGAACAGTGCCTGGAACAGAGTAGGAGCTTAATGAACATTCTTTAATGAATGGAGAAGTGAAAATGAATATCTATTAGTGGTGAAACTGGATTTGAATCCAGGCCTCTTTAAGTCCTCTTTCTATTGCTACCAGCTATGACACTTTTAATCCTGTGCAAAACAAATTTATCTCCAATATCTCGTATTAACTTAAACCATACAAGGAAAAAAGCTGTCTTTTCTTTCAACTTTTTCTGAATTAACTAGAACAAGGAAACATGTAGAGTTCCTCTTCAACAAATCATTTCTCATCTTCAATACATTTCTGCTAAATGGCTTCCAGGTACTAGGCACATCTGAGGAAACGCTTCTTCTCTTTTCTGCATTCAATATAGATGTGTGTCCCTATACAAAACATCTGAGACTTTGGCAAGTCTCTACACTGCCTTCTTGCAGGATGCAAGGAAGGAGATCCATAGGTCAGTGGTGAGGACTTATTGGAGTATACTTGTAAAAAATTTTCTTCACTCTTGTTTTTTTTTTTTTTTCCAGATGCTCGTGATGAGAGTTTATGTACTTAATGAACTATGAGACAAAACAAGAGAGAGATAAACTTTTCTCTTCTTTTCAATGAATGTAGTATCTAATTAGAAGCAAAAATACAAGAGAAAAGAAACTGAAAACACAAAAAGTCAAATTTTACAATCTTTGCTAGGTTACTTTAAAGAAACCCACAGCCTGCCCTAGTTTATTTCCAGCAAGAACTTATTTCTTTGTGGATAAAAGGGAAGAACACATCCCTTTGCTAAGGAGGTGGTGTCATAGGAGAAAGAAGATTCTTATCCTAGCGTCAGTTATCAGAGAATGAAAACCAGAGGCACATACTTGGATAGAAAAAAGACAGCTAGAAGAAAGGACTTAACCTCCTTCTAAGGGTCCAATAGATTTTGTAGAGATAGTATATCTACACTTCACTTGGATGGAGGTCTGATTTAGGAAGAGGAGAACCAAGGACAGGAAATCTTTATTCTCTAAATCAGATCATCTATATGCCTGGACAGTCTTGGGGAATATGCTTAACTGTGCCTCAGTATCTTCATCTTTTTCAAGCAGGATTAATGACAACACATCTAGTTCCCCGGGATGCTAAGGAATTAATGGTTTAACGTATGTAAAGCACTTACAATAGTTTCAGCACATACTACACTATGTAATGTCACTATTATCGTTTTTAGTAGTATTTAGTAGTATTTATTACATTGTTTCCTCTTTGTTTGAAATAAATCATTGGTTTACTGTCCCAGTTGCTGTATTTACTATATTTTTAAAATACATAAATGTATAAAATAAAGGATTGTCTATTCGTTTTGAATTCTGTGTACGGAATTACAGTGGAAATGCAGACAGGTTAAAAGGAAAGGTAAATATGAGGTGAGTTGTGTTCACCAAATCCTAGCCTGCTTTCATACGAGATTATTTCACCAATGCAAAATTGGAGATGCTGACTTATAGTTTTGTTGTGGATGAACATCATATAACTCTTTAACTCTTTTTTATGACTCTAATTTATAACTCTTATAAATACCAGCACTATATTGTGTGAAGAACACTACATACAAAGACAGATTTAGATTTGAATACCCCCCCATTGAAATCCTAATTCAAGATAATTCAGTCCTTTCAAATATATCCACTTCTTATTACTCTGACCTCTTATCCTAATTTTTTGCCCCATATCCATAGCCATAACCATGGTCCACACCAGTCCCCTTCATTTCTATTCTTCAAATATGCCAGATATGCTCACACCTGAGGACCTTTGTGCTGTCTCCTCTTCCTAAAATATTTCTGTCCCCAAACCCTCATGGATAACATCCTAATCTCCTCCAAGTTTTTGTTCAATATAACTTTCTCTTTAAAATCTCCTTTGTTGACCCTACTTCAGATCTTGAAGATCTATGGGTTTGGAAGACAATGGTGACTGCCAGAGTTTAAATCTCCTGTTCACCATCCCCTCAAAACCTATAAAACCAACAAGAAAAGCAAATAAAACCACAGATGATCCACACTTTCAGTGGGAGTAGAAAAAACTAGAAAATGCAATAACCTTTACATTGTTTTTAAGTAGAAGAAAAAAACATTCCAATAGCAGTGGAAACTGCCTTTCCTGCAAGCACACAGGTGCAGAGCTGAAGACAGAGGACCTTTAAGAGACTCAGTTAAAAAGAGTAGAGGAGTGAAGGTGTCTGAGATAAAACACAAATGAAATCATCAGTACAGAGAGAAAGTTCAAAACAAAATGCCAAAATACTGAACACTGGTCAGGACTTGCCAGTTTCTAGCACTGGGCTAAGGAAAAGTGAGTGGCACTGGAAGTGGCAGCTGCAGGGTGTCATTGCTTCTGGGGAGAAAGAAGGAGGTGAATTAAGATGAGGAAGCATAACTTGTATATATGGGCATGCAGGAGAAGAAGGAAACAAGAGGGGAAAGTCAAAGAAACAAAAGAAATATATACACCAATCTCTCCATTCACCACAATGCCACTGAAAACATGATTCATAAAAGAAGTTGCACAGCTTAGGGCAGAATTAGAACAAGTGGGCATGCTTACTGATGAGGGATATAGGAATAGAAAATAGCAGACTATATCCATACAGAACTATTATGAAAAATCAATAAAAGTGAATCAAAGCTTTTCAGCTGATGAAAATTCTCTCCACAAAACCAAAAACTTCAAAGAATTGTAACACAATACACCAAACTGAATTAAATATCCTCACACACCACTTTGGAAATGACTTTAAGATAATCTGAATTGGAATTCTAAAAATTGAGAGCAGAAATGGATAAAAACATGAAGAAATAAAATGAGAATTTACTGAACCCAGAAAAGAAATAGAAGAAACATTAAATATCACAAAGCCTAAATCACATCATGTCCAAGGGAGAATGAATTCCAATGAATATTTATCAAGGGACTTGATGAAAGAGACAACCAGAAAAAACGAAAATGATATAAAAAAGGGAAATGGAAAGGTTCAGAAAGTGAAACAGAAGAGGAGCAAAGGATGTCCAACACTTGTATATCTGGTGTCCTTGACTATGAAACTTAAAACCATGGAAAGAATTCATATCTAAAACCGTAACCCAAGAGAACTTGCCAGAAAATAAAATAAGACCTAAATCTGCATACTGCAAGGGCCAAATAAGTATCCAGAAAAGCTGAACTAGAACAAGCAGCTCCAAGATATATTTGGTGAAACTATTAGACTTTAAAGAAATCTACAACACTCTCAGTATTGCCCCATAAAGAGACAACAGAGTACAAAGGCCAGAGAGGTAGACAGGCAATCCAACTTCTCAGAAATGAAATCTAAAGCAAGGCAATCTGAAGTGACATTTTCAAGAAACAAAGAAATCCTAACAACAGATAAGTTCTACAAGTGTCAAAACAATTCTGAGTGTTCAAAAACTTGGAGAATACATATGCTCTTCTGAAGGAATCTACTAGAGGATTAATTTTATCCACTCAAGTACTGAGTAGAGAAACCCTTGTAAAAGGATTGATGATACTTCACATTTTTAATTATAGGACCAAGGCGGGCTTGGTTCTATAGACTTTTAAAACTTGAGGTTTTTTAAAAAGATATTATTTATTTATTTGAAAGAGAGAGAGAGCGAGAAAGAGAATGAGTAAGGGGGAGGAGCAGAGGGAGAGAAAGAAACAGACTCCCCCTTGAGCAGGGAGCCTGACACAGGGCTTGATCCCAGGACCCCGAGATCATGACCAAAACCAAAAGCAGACATTTAACTGACTAAGTCACCCAGGTCCCCTTAGAACTTAGTACTTAAACTCAAAGTCTTAGTCATAGGTAGAAGAATAATATAGAAACATGATATGTTCTGATAAATAAAAGAAAGAAACAGAAAATGGAGGATAGAGGAAAGTAGGGTCATTTCATTGACTATTGTATTCTACCTGCATTAAGTAGCAGTCAAAAGATATTAAAAAACTGATAGAAGACATATTGAATGTTTGTTTATTTATTTATTTATTAAGATTTTAAAAAATTTATTTATTTGAGAGAGAGAGAGATCACAAGCAGACAGAGAGGCAGGCAGAGAGAGAGGGGGAAGCAGGCTCCCCACTGAGCAGAGAGCACAATGTGGGGCTCGATCCTAGGACCCTGAGACCATGACCTGAACCGAAGGCAGAGGCTTAACCCAATGAGCCACCCAGATGCCCCAATTATTTCTTTTTAAAATATTTTGTTTATTTATTTGAGAAACAGAGAGCGCACACAAGCAGGGGTGCAGGGAGAACTAGAGGGAGAGGGAAAGGGAGAAGCAGACCCCTCAGTGAGCAGGAAACATGATGTAGAACTCAGTTCCATGACTCTGAGATCATGACCTAGGCCAAAGGCAGACACCTCACTGACTGGGCCACCGAGGTAGCCCAAGATACTAAAGTTTAAAAAAAGAGTTAAAAAAAAAAAAAAGAATTCAGATCACTATGTATTAAAACAAAGGCAACCACTGCACAAAAATAGAAATCTTTATCAACAACAAAGCACAGTATAAGCAAATTAATCACAATATCAGAGGAAAAACACAGTAAACAAAATAATGTAATATACATAGTTACTAAAACAAAAGATACTACGACAGAACTGAGAATCATCATACCAGTCATATCAATAAATTTGATTAGGGTATACTCATTAATTTCAAAAACAGATTTTTCAAATTGGCTGATAAACAAAACCAAACTCTGTGCTATATACAAGAGATAAACCTGAAACACAGTGATTCAAAGGCTAAAAACCAAAGGAATGTACAAGGCAGGATGAAACATAAGAATGTAACTATTGCAACCCTGATGCCAGAAAGTTCAATTTAATGCAAAAACATTAAATGAGGAAAGAATAAATTTTATAGTGCTCAAAATTCCCCTGCTATCACTCCAGCAAGAGATCTTCTTTATATTGATCTACTTTTTCCAAAGAAAATATGAACTTCCAATATGTAATTTACTCATTTCATATATCTAATAAGTCTAATATGTTTAATATTATTAGATATACTAAATGAGTAAATTAATGACTAAGATGTCAGCCTATGAGGATAAGAATTTTAGCTGTCTTTTTGTTTATTGTTTTTTAAGCATTTTATTTACCAAAAAAAGATTTTGTTTATTTATGTGTGGGAGAGAGAGCGTGAGCATACAAGCAGGGGGATGGCTGGCAGAGGGAGAAGCAGGATCCCCACTGAGCAAGGAGTCTGGTGTGGGACTTGATCTCAGGACCCTGGGATCTGACCTGAGCTGAAGGCAGACGCTTAACCAGCTGAGCAACCCAGGTGTCCCTTAGCTTTTTAATTGGTATTTGCCACATATTTTGAATAAAGCCTAACACATAGTAAATGCTCAATAAATATTAATTAAATGAATGGATACATTTAATCAATTTTTATTACCTCTGAAATGGGAATAATAAGGTCCTTGAAGGATAGAACAGGAGGAAAAGCATACTTCCAGCAGAGTCATCTGACCCTTGCATACACTGAATAATAGCAAGAGTAATAATAAAAAAAAATAACGATGATGATAGTTTCAAATATAATTCTTGATGTCCTTAAATACTTGGCAATATTGGTTTGAAAAGACCAAAACTTTTCCAGAGAAAACAAAAACAGTTGATGGAGTCTTATCTGACTGAGGTTGTTTAGATGAAGGGTCTGCAATTTGACGCTCCAGCTTTCCTCTATGAAATCCATTCTTCATTTTTAGAAACACTGTTATACTGAATAGTAGTAAAATTTAAGACAGGTATAATACAGCTTTGCTCAATCGAGTTTTGGTTACTTTGGTACAAATCATACTTCTATTCCTGCCTTTCATTTACCAACTCATCATAAGTGAAAACAAGGAACTAATACAAGAAAATACATGTGGTAAGCAACCATAAAATATACTGGTGACCAATATTGAGCCATACAGTTCTCCTTTAGGCTCAACCATTTCCCCAATTTCATTGTGTGTAAGTCTGTGGAAGAATAAGGTGTATACAACATTTCAGCATGTTTAGGAGGGTTAGTACATTTAGAACTCTCTGTAATGTGAGTTAGTGATAATTAAAGTAACAACAAGTAAAATAATACTTTTTCTCTCTCAGATGGGAGAATCAAAGACTCACAGAATTCTGGAACTTGAAGAATAGAAACCATTAACATTATAATTAAATTTAACCAAACACACCCATAGCTCTACCTATACTTTAGGTACTATACTTTAGGGGGTAAAGTAGTTTGATTGTGTTCCTATTTTAATTTTCATATATGACACTAAACTCAAGCTTCACGTGGACAGAGACAAGCAATAGCAGAATCATTAGAAAGTCAGGATATACAGTCATTCCATTTGGGTGAAAAGGTGAGAAACAAGCTGTGAGGATGTTTTTCTGCAAGGAACACAGATATTATCTTCCCCTTAAATAGATTTGAAGATGTGCTTTAATACCGCTATATATTTTTCTGCTCTACACATTCTAAAAAATACATTCCCTTCTGGGTGAAGGATGTTCTTTGTGCAAAAGAAACCAATCTAAAAAGTAAGTGTGGAATAGCCCTGTTTGTCAACAAGATAAATACTTGCAAGAGATCCAAGATTCAGTGGCTGGAAAAGGGAGAGGAACATTTCAGTGACCATGAAAGGAGGCAGTGAGGTGCTGCTCTCGTGGGAGTGTTTTATATACACGGGCTGGCCAGCCGGATGGAACACATGGTGCTGCTGTGCTACCTCTCAGCACCCAGCCACCAGAAACAAGATGGCACAAGAGGAGAGCTCTACTACGGTTTATTCTGGATACCTTGACTCTTATGAATGTAATATGTGTATATTTTTCTGTGGTATGAAAGCAAGTTGCTTGCACTTAACAAACCACAGGGGAAATTTATGCTTCCACTTTGAATCTATATGATCTTGAAAGGAATCACTGGTAAAGGTCATAATTCCAAATTTTAGGAGAGTACCTTGTAGAAATTTCAGAGAAAATATCAGAATAATCACTTTAGACAATACTGTTAAAAAAAAAAAGGTGTTTCTCTGTGGATGTGTGTAAAATTAAATTTTGGCAATACATATCAGATAATCCTAGTTGGTAAAAAAAGAAGCAGAGGTTCTTAAGAAGGTGTGTAATACTACAGGGCTCTCAAACGGACTCCTGTCAGAAAAGTACACTCTACATTACAAAAAGAGGTTAAAAAAAAAAAAAAAGTGGGATGAGGTGAAAGAACTGGGGGAAAAAAATAAAAAGGTATCTGAGAGTTTCAACTCAGGAAGCAGAGGTTCATAAAGCCAGACTGGCTTTAATTATGCTCAGAGTAAGAAAGCCAAAGATGAAATAAATCCACACACTGGTTCATAAGGCATCAAGTTAACTGTTGAGAGTGAGAAAGTTGTATTATCCAGGTTCTTGATCTCTAGAACAGAAAACTAATAGCAGCAGGAGCTAAAACTATTGAATACCTATGTTTCAGGTATCATGCTATGAGCCTTAGGTTAAATAAGGTTCCACTTATATCTCTGGTGCCATTTTGTTCTACCTCCTAGATCTAAAAAAAACTCCAGTGACCCCCAAATTATTCATATCTAAGGACAACGTGACATAATTTCACCTTATATGAAGAGACCCACAGGTTTTTATGTCCCTTATTTTAAATCTCTCAACAGCATATGTAACTGCTACAAAGATGAATTTAATGTCTGTAGAATTGGAATTTCCACAATAAGGGAGGAGATTATCCTAAAGCACTTGAAAAACTATACCCAGGAGTGCTTAAAAAGAGATTGCTTAAAAAGAGATGCACATATAGCATATCCTGATAAAATTATCCAGGAAAACAAAAAGCCTGAAATCTTTCTCATGAAAGGAATAGCTCTTCTGTAAAAGTAGTATTTAGGGGGCATGACAGTCACTATAAAAAACTGGAAAGGATGTAAAGCATAAAATAATTGGATTTATTTTATCTTCTCCTGCCATAGCATATCAATTAAATACTGGTTTGGATTTTAGTTTATCTTCAGCAAATATGGATAATAATATTACATACTTCTTCAGAATTGTGGGAATTAAGTGAGAAAACATATATAAAGCACTCAGCCTATTACTTAACTCATTATAAATGTTCAGTGAACACCACTCTCAGTAAATAGTATGTGTACTTCAAAATAGCAGAAATCGGGGCGCCTGGGTGGCTCAGCTGGTTAAGACACGGCCTTCCTCTCAGGTCATGGTCCCAGAGTCCTGGGATCGAGTCCCACAGTGGGGCTTCCCCTGTTCTGCAGGGAGCCTGCTTCTCTCTCTCCCTCAGACTTTTCCCCTGCTTGTGCTCTCTCTCTCTGTCAAATAAATAAATAAAATCTTTAAAAAAATTTAAAAATAGCAGAAGTCAGGAATCATGACTATTTCATATACCCTTATACCATCATTACCTGGAAAACAGCAGGTTTTTCCTAAATACACGATTAATATAGAGATTTGGACTTGCCAGTGTCAAAAATAAAATTGTAAATGTGATTTATAGGTTTGAAAGCTTCAACTCAGTAAGTGTGGTGGAATCAAACGAGAGGAATATGATGGTATATACCATCTTCCAACCATCTGGGTATCAGAACAAATTCAAGAAAATTGGCGTGGTTATCAAATTTAGTATGTTGATCTCTCCCAAATTCTTGGGAGTTCTCTTCTCAATCTGTAACATACTGCCCTATGGTTTCCCTCCTACCTCTTTGACCTTTCCTTCCAGATTTTTAATTGAATTGTTCACATTGTTTAAACTTTATTTCTAGGAGATTCCCTGTCTTCATGTTCTGCTTACTCTATCTGATGATGTCTGTATCTAATTCTACGGTTTCTATCATAATTTACATGCTAATGATTCTAAAAACTTTATCTCAAGTTGACTCCTTGTTGGTGAACTCAATGTCTTATCAACTATCTACTAAATATACAGTAGATGGTAAGTAGTATGTACTAGAAAATTAGTTTGACTATTATCAATCTCAAACAAATATCTAAGCACCTCTAGGAACCAGGCATATGGTAATCCTCTTCTAATTTTATGCCATAATCCCAATTCCAGACTCAACAAAAAATAAAATCTCAAATTAGACAGAAGGCATTTTGAAATTATTCCTAAGTATAATATATTCCTAAGTATAAACATTTCATAAAACCAGAACATTTCCCACTATTCTGGTTGAATGCATGACTGAATTGTATGATGTTTCAACAGGCCTGGGTCTTGATGGCCAAATTCCCACAACATATAGAGTATGTCTTTTAATTATCTATAAAATCATACTCAGTGAAGTTTTATCCATCTACTAAAAATCCATTGTAAGTAGTTATAGAACTCTTATTTTGGTAAAGAGAGCTTACATACACATTTGAGAGCATTTGGTGTTGAGCTGAACATTCTCAACTCAAGCACTGAGATGATCTTCAGTTCCTGTGTATACCCTGTGGTTCATTGTCATTGTCCATGGTCTTTTCTTGTTTCTATAGCTGTTTGTCACGATGATTACATTGATCTTAGCTGATGCTGAATAATTTCATAGCTACAAAGAACTGTTTGTTCAAGGCATACTCTTCCTTGGTGATGTTTATTTCTATTCAACATAAACTCTCTGGAGTCTATTGACATGGAAGGAGTTAATTGTTCTTCCACTGAAAGGCCCAGCTTGCCATTCTTACTGCTATTTATTCTCTATCGTCCCTAACTATTGACATTTTATAAAGTTGTCATTGAGTCTGCTCCAAGTGGCTTCTGCTCATTCCTGAGTATAATTTTTGATCCCTGGACTTAAAAAGAACTGATGGTTTCCAGTGGAAACCTGATGACTAATTTATTAATCCCTTAATTTAATTGTTATTAAGTAAATCAGTACACTCTGACCTGAGTGCTGAGCTTCTTACAGAGTAGGTCATGGTCTTTATGAGAATTGTTTTCATTAGTATTTAGAGATGTTCCTCTTTTTTTCAGGTGCACTACTGTGTTCTTCATGGTAAAGGCTGCTGAAAATGTGACAACTAGAAAAGTAAAATCCTTAGTGCAAACATGTATTTGTTATTATTACCTATTATTATGGATGTCTGGTTTATTGTTGTATTCTCAGTGCCTTGAACATGCAAAGTGCTAGAAAATATTGTAACGAATGAATAAATGTATTGAGCACAGTACACAAGGCTGTGTTATGAGCCATGGAGAATATAAAATCGAGTACATGTTGTATTTTGGCTCCAGCAGCTCACAGTGTAATGGGGCGGACAAACATTTCATAAATAGCTATAAATATTTAAGAAATGACAAATACTGGGGAGGGACAGAGAGGGACAGATTTATTAAATTGTGATATCTGGAAAGGCTTCATGGAAGATATAGTGGTTCAGCTGGGTTTCCATTAATGCATTAAGGCCTTTGAAAAGCAGATAATGAAGACAAGAGGAGATATGGTTGCAGATAGATGTTGGTCAAAATTAGGGAGAAAGAATGATAAATGAAGAGGGTATGTTTAGGGGCAGCACATACAATCTGTGTGATTATAGCACGTTATATTATTATTTTTTTTTTTTAATATTTTTTTTAATTTATTTTTTATTTTCAGCATAACAGTATTCATTATTTTTCACCACACCCAGTGCTCCATGCAATTCGTGCCCTTTATAATACCCACCACCTAGTATACACATACTCTCACTTTAATTTAGAAATCATGCACAAAAAAGATCTAATAATAAAAAATTCTAGTCTAATCTAATCCAGTTTATTTATTTTATTTATTTGAAAGAGAGAAAAAGCACAATTTGAGGGGGCAGAGGAAGAGAGAGAAGCAGACTCCCTGCTGAGTTGGGCTCTGGACACCGAGCTCCATCCCAGGACCCAGAGATCATGCCCTGAGTCGAAGGCAGACACTTAACTGACTGAGCTACTCAAGCACCCCTAATCTAATCTACCGTAATATTAAAAGTTGACACCTAGGCTGGATCTTCGTCTCATCTACAACCTTTATAACTATAATTATGGTGATGACTAGTAATTTGTGAGGTATTTTGTTTGGTAGAAACTGTGCTAAGTTATTTATATTCATTATATCATTTGAACATTAGTCAACCCTCCTTAGAATTCTATTTTGAAGACGAGGTTTAAAATAGTTAAGTAACTTGCCCCAAATCCAAACAACTGTAAATGCGGGCAAGATCCAAATCCAGGTTTGACTGATTACAGTCTTTGACAACTCTTTCTATACCCATGATGTCTCTATATTAAAAGTAAAAACAGCTGAGATGGATACACACTCATCTGCCCTAACTTGGAATAATATGACTAGTAAAGTTAGCATTTATGCAAAAATAAGTTGTTTGGTTTTCATTTCCCCAATGTCATTTGAAATTTAATCTTTAGTTTTTATTGATTTATTGACTGTTTTAAAGTTCTTTGTCTTCGTTGTTGTTGTTGGTATTTTCTTGCTTTAAATATCTATGACATGTTACTATTTTCTCTTATCTTAAAAAGAAGTAACATTTTTACCCAAAAAAAAAAATTATCTGTGAAATTAATCAAGGCCTTGTTTTATAAAGTTGCTGTATTTTGATCAAATACCAGGCACATTTTAAAATATGATTTTTTATTGAAGCAGCCATCTTTTCTATTTCAAATTATACAGCCAAAAAATAGGAAGGAAAAAGAAAAAAGAAAGACCCAGTTTCTACTTTATTTACCTGATGTGATAAGTAGTCATCCCCTAACATTCAAACTCTAGGGGTCATCAGCTTGTGATTTATCTAGCTATGAACTTTACTTCTGAAACACGAAACTTTGAAGTAATACAAATATAGTTTATAGCATATGTCTAGAAAAGCACATTAAGTGGAGATTCACTCAAGACCGAGTCTCTAGAATTCTAACAACTACAGTTACAATTCAGGAAAAAAAAGTCCAAGTCTATCAGTTGTAGTGAAGAAATTAATTTATGCTATCTAAATCTACAGCTAAACTCACCACAATTTTATAGCCAGAAGTGCATCCAATTGCAGTTACTATCATAAACATTTGGGAGATGGATATTTAAATTGAAATCTATTCCATTTTGAATGGAAATGCGATATACATGGCATGAAGACATTATAGAGTTGTGCTTTGAAAATGGTTATCATATTGAGTCAGTTACTTATTCAAGGCTACAGGAGTATGTGTAGTGGGAATTCAATATCACTGAGACAAAAACACTGTATATTCCTCTGGGAAAAGCTTTCCTTCATTCCTATTCAAAATAATGTTTGGAGATATTCCTAAGGCTTGCTACAAAATTGTCTTTTAAATAGTCTCTGTGAAGTACTTTACAATATAATAGCCTTTAACTTTGCTTTCAGCTAAAATAAGTCAAGGTCACTGCTATATTGGAATATACTAAATGTAAAGTTCAGACAGAAAGATAAAGAAAAGAGTATATGTTATTATAGATAATACACATATTATGTTATAGATGTATAAAACTATGGATCCTACTGGATTTTCAATAATCAAAAAAGAAAATCAGTTGGATTTTGCTGATATGCTGAGATGTTATAAAGGTATTTATCTAATTTATCAACTTAGTGACACTCTCAGTAAAGGAATGGGATGTGGGGCTTATGATTTCATGCTGTCCTCTCATGATCATTCTTCTAGAATGTTCTAAAACCTTGTATGTCTTCTAGAATTTTACTTGGGATTAGTGTCAAGTTCATCAGTCTGTTGTTTATGCCCTGATTTTTAATTATAGTAAAATCATATGAGATCTAGCCTTAACAAATTTTTCAGTGTATAATAAAGTGTGATTAATTATAAGCATAACACAGAACAGCAGATCTCTAGAGCTTAATCATCTGTATAACTGAACTTTATCCTATCAAACAGAACATCCTATTTTCTCCTTCTCCCAATCCCTGTCAATAGCCATTCTACTTTCTACTTCAACGTGTTTGATTACTTTAAACTCTTCAGCCAAGTAGAATTTTTCAGTATTTGACCTTCTGTGACTTATTACACTTAGCATAATGTCCTCCAGGTTCACTGATGTTGTCATATATGGCAGAATGCACCCCCCCCCCCTTTTTAAGGCTGAATAACATTCCATTGCATGTGTATGCCAAATTTTCTTTATTGATTTCACCCATCAATGGATATTTAAGTCATTGCCACATCTTGACTATCATGAAGAGTGCTGTAATCAACATGGGAATTCAAATATCTCTTTGAGATCTGGATTTAACTTCTGGATAAATACCCAGGAGTGGAATTACTGGATCAGAGAGTAGTTCTATTTTTTTTTTTTTAAGATTTTGTTTATTTGACAGAGAAAGACACAGTGAGATAAGGAACACAAGCAGAGGGAGTGGGAGAGGGAGAAGCAGGATTACCACTGAACAGGGAGCCTGATGTGGGGCTTGATTTCATGACCTGAGCCGAAGGCAGCTGCTTAACGACTGAGCCACCCAGGCACCGCTCTATTTTTAATTCTCTAAGGAAATTCCATATGTTTTCCATAGTGGCTGCACCATTTTACATTTCTACCAATGATGTTTAAGGGTTCCAATTTCTTCACATTTTCACCTACACTTGTTATCTTTTTGTTTGTTTGATAACACCCACCTTAACAGATGTAAGGTGATATTTCACAATGGCGTTAGTTTGCTGTTTTCCTGATTAGTGATATTGAGTACCTTTTCTTTAAAGATTTATGTATTTATTTTAGAGAGAGAGCGAGGAGGAGTGGGAGGGACACACAGAGAGAATCTTTCTCTCTGAACCTGGAGCTGGAGGTGGGGCTTGATCTCCTGACCCTGAGATCATGACCTGAGCTGAAATCAAGAATTGGAAGCTCCACTAATTTGCTTGTCACCCAGGCACCCTTTGAGTACCTTTTCATATACCTGTTGGCCATTTGTATGTGTTCCATGGAGAACTGCTTATTCAGTCCTTTACCCATTTTTGATCAGGTTATCTGTTACTTTGTTGTTGTTACTGATTTGAAAGAATTCCTTCCATATTTTGCATATTAATTCCTATCATGTATATGATTTGCAATCTTTAGATTGTCTTTTTACTCTGCTGATTATTCCTTATGCTATACAGAAGCTTTTCGATTTGATGTAGTCCCACTTGTTTATTTGTTTTTTAAGATTTTATTTATTTTTCGACAAAGAGTGTGCGAGAGTACAAGCAGGGGGTGTGTCAGAGGGAGAATAAGAAGCAGGCTTCCTACCAAACAGGGAGCCCAATGCAGGGTTTGCTCCCAGAACCCTGGGGGTAAATCTGCTACCAGGCTCATCCAGATTATTACTGGGATGTAGCTGTTGTCCTTGTAAGGCTAAGGTCCCATTAGCTGGGAACCTCTCTCAGCTGCTTAAAACCTCCTGCATTCCTCATTTGCATTTTTGTATTCAAACCAGCAATAGTGCCTGGAGTCCTTCTTCCACTTACGGGGTCTCTGATCTCCCCTTCTGTTGTATCTGTGCTTCCTCCAGCCACAGAGTTCTCCACTTTAACAGCTCATGTAATTAAAGGGCACCCTTGAGGTATTCCAGGACAATATCCCTATTTTAGGTCTCTAACTTAAATTTAATCAGCAACCCTTTGCCATGATTCGCAGGAAGTGATTCAATGGTTCTGGAAACAAAGATGTAGACACCCTACAGAGTCACATTCTCTATCACACCATCTATGAAAGTTGTTTTGTAAACCCAAAACTGTTCAATGTTCCCCTTTAGCAGTCCCTTAACTTGGCATGGAATAAATATTAGCTCAGTAGCTTAAAGGGGGGAAATTTGAGGTCTTCAAAATGCAGGGAAACGTTTTACAACTAATACTCAAATGTTAAAGGTCAAGCAGGTCAGTGACCACAAGCCCTTCAAACAGCAATGGTATAATGAATATCCAAGGTCACATTTATAATGATGGATAGAGTTAACAAAATAGAATTTAATGAAACTTGTAAATTAAATACTATTAAATACCAAGGAGAGTCTACTATTTTAGGTGAATTCTTTCATTAAGTAGATTTTTCTTAAATTAGAAAAAAAAGAACTCTGCTATTATTGAGGATTGTTCTCATTTTTCATAGCATCACAATGTTGCAATGAACATTCCTGTATGCTTGTTTATTTTCCTAGGATGGATGGCCAGAAATAGTTTCCGGCCCAAGCATATGCACATTTTTTAAAGCATTTCCCCCCCATACTCTTATAATTATTTTCTTTTTAATATTTTCCAATATGTAAGTAAAATACTATAGATCGTTTTTTATTTCTATCCACTCAACAAACATTTACTGAGAATCTACCAACAGAGGTGAGCAAAATAGATGGAAATCCCTGCCTTCTGAGAGCTTACACGCCAATAAAGCATGACAAACAATAATAAAATAAATGTTACGTGGTATGAGAAAGTGATATGTGCTACAGAGAAAAACCTGAGAAGGGATTAAGGGGATTTGACTTTAATAACAGGCTAGATTTTTTTGTGGTCACCTCCAATATATTATAATTCTGAGCCAGAGTCCTAGACATAATCAAATGCTCTGCTTTGTGTAGACTCAATCAGGAATTGGGTAACTGAGACATCTATGATTGCAATTAATTTTATATATATGCCAGTTACATGATCTCAGAAAATTATCCTCCATATTTCTCTTACTGGCCACTCCACTGAAATAGGATCTTTCACCATTATGTTTTTGTTTTTCTCTCTATTTTTGCCAAATGTCTTTCATCTACCTTTCAGTCTAAGATGGTGTATTCTCAAGCAAAATGCTGTGACTTTTCCATTAGGCTTCTCTCTCTCTTCTCCTTCTCACTTGGGGTTTTCTTCAGCAGCACCCTGGGTAAGTGAACCTCCCTATCTGCAACTGTCTATTCCAACGCCTTGATCAATAAAATGTCATAGCCTTGCTTGTCACTTTCCATGGTGATTTCTTCAGAATTTAACTGCCATGTGGGCTGATATTTAAAAAAGGACACCTACTCACCTTTTTGTGAATATTAATAATTACTTTCAATGTAGGATTTAAATGTTGTAGTGAGCAAAAAGCCATTAGTCTACCTTCAAAGACATTTATATTGTAACTAGGGATGAGGACAAATAAATGCCAACAAATTAGTGAAGTACACACAAAGAAAACAAACAATTATGTCTGAGAGAGATCACAAGATACTCAGGAAGGCTATTCTAATGAGGCATTACTTAATCTGAAACCTGAAAGGTGAGAAAGAGCCATGCATCCTAGTACAAGCTGTGCGGGAAGAAAATACTCGTGAGCTGAGAAGACACATAAAGGCTGGTGCTATAAAATGAGAAGGGGGAGGTGCCTGGGTGGCTCAGTGGGTTAAGCCTCTGCCTTCAGCTCAGGTCATGATCTCAAGGTCCTGGGATCAAGCCCCGTTTCGGGATCTCTGCTCAGAGGGGAGCCTGCTTCCCCCTCTCTCTCTGACTGCCTCTCTGCCTACTTGTGATCTCTGTCTGTCAAATAAATAAATAAAATCCTTTAAAAAAGTGAGAAGAGGGGACAGTGACTGAGATAAAGGAGGAGGGAGAGGTAAGTACCAATTAAACCATACTAATAGACTCGCAGTTAAAATTTTGTTTTGCATCCAACAGTCATTGAAGGGTTTTACACAGTAAGTGACATTGTGATTATTTATATTTTCTTAAGATTACCTTGAGGTTCTAGAGAACAGATTGTAGAGGGGGAAGAAAGAAAGACATGATGCCAAATAGGAGGCTAATAGCAGTCTGAACTGGGAACTGACAGAAGGGATCAGCTATTGGCAATGGAGAGAGAAAGAAGTTGACTTAGTGGTTGTCTAATTTGAAACAAGATTGACAACATATGTTCATGGATTGGAGAGGATGTGGGTGTTCAAGAGAAAGGGGAATCAGGTTTCTGACTTGAACAAATGAGAAGATGGGTGACTGCACCATGATTCCATTTTTAGCTGTAATATTTGAGCTTAGAGATGAGGTCTGAACTACAGAAATAAAAGTGGTACTTATGGAAATATAAAGTCAGAAGTGAAAGAGACAGCGAAAAGGAACTGAGAAGTGGGGAGCCTGAAGTGTAACAGGAAACCTAGGAGAGCATACTTTTTCAGAAAGAAAGAAATGTTATGTGTATCAGGGAGAGACTCTGAAAGGAAAAAATTAAAAATCCTCCACTAAATTGCCAGTCTGGCCAGTCGGTGTTTTTTTTTGCCCCTTGCTGGGGGGAAGGACCTAAGGTGACACATTAAAAATGAATGCATGACCCCTGAGGAGGCTTCCTGGAATCAGTGTCTTAGCCCGAAGAGGTCTCCTATGAGAGGAATATCAGAGACCTGAATTATGAACAGAGACCTGGTAAAGTGTCACAGTCTAGGAGAGGGATTATTCCAAAAAAAAAACTGTATCACCTAATAAAAAAAATGGAATCTTCAAACTGGAGAAAGGAATGCTAAATTTTAAGATTTCAGAGCCTTTTCTACATCATCCAGTCCAAAGTGACAGGAATCATCCTTCTATTGCTGCAATAATTTAAAAACGCTGTAACACACTTAGGATATCAAACTGAAGATGCATCGTTAAAGGACAAAGGCACACACAGGTAGTGTAAATACATGAGGTGAAAGGGGGTAATGGTCAATTTCTACTTCGTCCAGAGTCTGTCGGATGTTTAAATTTTCCCTGGAATAGGGATGTGAATGGACCTTCAGCATCACATGAAATAAAGCCTGTGAAACCACAGAAAACTATAAGGTGTTCACCAATACCAGCAACTACAGTATTATTTGATTCCAAAACATTATTGATCTAAGATCAAAGACTGATAAGCTCTGGTACTATATATTAAAACTTGGCAGAAATACACATATAATAACTTGGTAATATGTTTGTGTACAATCATTCTCCTATTTTAAATACATTTAAAACTTGAACCAGACTTTTAAAGTCTGTATTAAGTCAGTCATTATTAAACAGTGTTATATTCTCAGGATATTTATCTTTTTCAGGGTCTTTTCAAGGAATTATTAAACTCATTATTCTTGAATTAATACTTTTCAACAAATTTCATCTGAACTAATCTGTGTTCAGTTATGGGCACTTACTGAATTACTGAATTTCATTTTCCTTGTCAAATGGAACCTAAATTGTTCAGAGGAATATTCTAATAGTTTAAATGTCTTTAATACATCTAATATTTACTTGGATGAATGTTCTTGAAAGAAAATCAGAATGACGAAATGTGAAGAAAGGACTCCATCGTGTGGTCAAAACTAATAATACACCCACAGTCAAGAATAGGAGTTAATTTCCTGTTCTTCAGACATTCAGAATTGCACTGAGTAATCATTCAAAGTCATAATTGGCGTAAAGTCGGCGCAGAGACGTAGCTTACTGGTGGGTAACACATCCTGGAATTCCCGCATGTGGTTCTCCACCAGTACGTTCAACAGTAACTTATTTTCTGCCCTCAGGTGTTCCCTAACTTAACTGAATGAGAATCTTTTGTAATCTTTTGATTCCGTGTTCTCAACTCATACTCTCTCCATAATGCCCTCAAGCTGAAAATTCTCTCCCCATACTTTTCTAGAAGAACTATCAGGATCAGTAACGATCTCAATATTAAAAGAATATAAACAAACTGCTTACTGTTAGTGAATTATCGCTGGGCTACAGGGAGACCTAAGAGGTGAAATCTTTTTAAAAATACTAATGTAGGGGCGCCTGGGTGGCTCAGTGGTTTGGGCTGCTGCCTTCGGCTCGGGTCATGATCTCAGGGTCCTGGGATCGAGCCCCGCATCGGGCTCTCTGCTCAGCAGGGAGCCTGCTTCCTCCTCTCTCTCTCTCTCTCTCTGCCTGCCTCTCTGCCTACTTGTGATCTCTCTCTGTCAAATAAATAAATAAAATCTTAAAAAAAAATAAAATTTAAAAATACTAATGTAGCATATCAAGAACTACAAGAGATGAGAATGCTTGAAGTATGAGAACATGATCCACTGACTCAAATAATGTGTAGTAACAATCTACATAAAGAGTTTATTAAATTCTTTACCAAGATAAAAATAATAATACCAATTTAGGGATTTATTAATTTTGCAAAAACACCTATCCTCACCACCAAACTTCCCACACAGAGCAGGGAATGCCTTTTAAAATTGAATATGGGGTGGGGGGTGCCTGGGTGGCTCAGTGGGTTAAACCTCTGCCTTCAGCTCAGGTCATGATCCCAGGGTCCTGGGATCGAGCCCTGCATCGGGCTCTCTGCTCAGTGGGGAGCCTGTTTCCCACTCTCTCTGCCTGCCTCTCTGCCTACTTGTGATTTCTGTCTGTCAAATAAATAAATAAAATCTTTTAAAAAATTGAATATGGGTAGTAATTATTATTTCACGTGGTGAATTAGCTCAAAATAATGTTTCATGCTTTTAGAATAATATTATAATTTGGTGCATTAATTATTTACCTAGTGAACAACCTGTTACCACTGAGGGTTTAACCGATAAATAAAAGAACAAATCTAACATCATGTCATAGTTGAGGAATGGAACAGGACTAATGTTTGAAGATAGAATAAAACAAAGAGCAAGTTCTTTCTTCAGAGCCACACTTAAATTTCTGTTAGAGCTATCACCTTTATTATTATTTGTTTGTGAAACTGTGCATATTAAAATTGATTTTAGTTAGCTGTAAGTATCTTGAATTTTTAAGCATATGTGATGTGCACTATACTTTGAAAGGAGATATCTACTTAAAATTTTACATGACTAGATCATAAATCTGAAAAGAAGTGTCTAACTAATTTTTATTTTTTTGTAAGTCTTTTGATCTTACACTAATAAATTTACTGAGAGTTTTCCCAATACAGATAACATCTTGAGATATTTACCTCAAATCTTATGACTTGAAACACTAATGTCTATTTTTTTTTTAAATGACTTATTTCTTTATTTTAGAGAGAGAGAGAGAGAGAGCAAGCACAAGTGAGGGGGAGGTGCAGAGGGAGAGAATCTTCAAGCAGACTCCCCACTGAGGGCAGAGCCCAAGACAGGGCTTGATCTCATGACCCATGAGATCATGGTCTGAGCCAAAATAGAGGCTCAACTGACTGAACCACACAGGTACCCCATGGATGTCTACTTTTCCAAACTAAAAAGTATTTCTGCTTCCTTTTTCCCCCATTATTTTGTATGTGGACTTTTCATGACCCACAGGACTTTATGTTGGGAGAGTCCATATACCACATTGGTGTTTTGACCTTTCCCATAGGACAATAAGGCAATAAGACAAGGATTTACTTGACAGTCTTTAAAAAGGATTTCTCTAGAAGAATTGTACTAATGAACACGAGACTCTGTTGAGCATATGACCCGATCCCTGGATGCATTAACTTGAAGGACACTCTTCTTTTCCCCGCATTTGGGGAGAAAATTGCTGCCAGTTTCTCCAGGAGATGATGACACACTCCGTAAAAACCAGCTCAGAGTTCAATGGCCCCGATTAGGTTCTAAAACTTTCAAAGCTTGGAACATAGTCTGGCTCAATAAATAAAGAATATTCATGTCTGAAACTGAATTCTGGGCTCAGGGAAAACCATTCTTGGGATTTATTTGATATTACCAATAAAGCAAACATTTCTTTATTCCTCCTGGAATAAATTTTGAACAAGCTCTTCATGCTGAAATATACCTTGAAATAAGCTTTCCCTTGCTTCTCTATAGGTGATTACCACCCACTGTTCTCTCTGCTTCGTGGCATCAAACACATCCTTCCTCTCATTCTTATAGCAGGAAAGCTCTAATTTTCACTCACTACTATCTTTACCTTGAATTGTTCTCTCCAAATTCTATTATTGATGCAATAATATTAACTCGCTGTGGCTTCTCCTGATTAATTCTATGCACGTAACATTTAAACTTAAACATGTGAATTAAAGTCTTGATGTTATTAACAATAATTATACAGATATAACTTTAAGAATAGCAAATGTTATGGCTAGAGAAGTTTTTGCCAAAGGACCAAAGATAATTAATTTCACAGAAAAGAAACTTGAAAGTAATGGCTATAATTAGCCACTGGGGGGTTAGGAGTCTATACATTACATGTATCTATGATCGTCATGCCCTGGAGTGGGGGTTGGAATTCAGAACCCCCCTTTCCAGCGTACCCTCTCTTTCCATCCTTGGGATTGCTGCCAGCGAGTCTGTATGAGTATAGCAAACACTGAAGTCACTTAAAAAACTTCCATTTTAGCAGTGACATTGGTTTTTTAAGGTTCATGTACCCAATGAATGTTCTACAATCAGTTCTTGTAGAACCCGTTGACTTAGAGTTGTAGAAGATTGTTGTAGAATGAAAACATCATTTAACTCTATAAAACTGTTCTTGAGCGCTTAAGCAGTTATTATTATTTTCTGGAAGAAGGTAGTATAGAAATGTCACACTGACATTGACTGCCTACTTGTACAAAAGCCCACACTAACCACTAAACACTATCTGGTTTTCCTTTACTTTTCTCCTTTTTAAATTTTATTTTGTTTTTAATTTTTAAATATGATTGCGGGGAAAGGGTGCTGAAAACTGATACAGTTGGGAAATAAGAGCTAAGAGGTGAGAAAAAATCTATAACCCTTCTCAGAGACTAAATTACATAAAGCAATCACAGTTTAATAAAAGAGTATAGGAAAAGAATAATAAACCATCTTAGAAAAATTTCCTCAAAATACTACAGAGTATCTAACACAGTGGAACTGTATAACTTAGTTCTACTTTAAAAGAAAATGTGCTTATATATATATTTGATAATATTTCTGAAATACCTATTAGCCACCAGCACTGTGAAGAAGACTGAAAATCCAGCAATGCACAAGGAAATAAGTGGTTTCTGCTTTTTCTGTCTGGACTGATCTTACAGGAATTTATGCTGTCATTCTTCAAGGACAGGGATCGGGGAGATGTGGTTTTACCGATGCCAGGAAATGCTATGTGCACCACACCCCCAGCGTCCTCTTTACCACCTAAAATATGTAAATGTGCTCAGAAAAAATAAAATGAGAAAACGGAAGAAGGGAAGAAAAATCTGACTGTGTCCTCCCTCTTTTTCGTAATGCTAGCTCACTCTCATAGCTGTCTGTAGAATTAAATAGCATCCGAGGTCCCTTCCAGATTTAAGCATCTAAGAAACTCCAAACAATTCTATGAGTAAGTGAAGCAACCTATTCCTGAGGAAGACTGTTGAGGTAGCAGCTGAATCTTCTGGAAAGATGAAGGAGATGTGTCAAGAATAAGGCCTACTCCTCATGCACCAGATTCCATCTCTACATGTCTTCCAGATTCTGCAAAACAACCTCAAGCCAAGAAGACCTATGTTGCCTGGTGGCCTTTGTTATTTTATGGGTATAATTTCAGCACAAAATTTGGAAATAGATTAACTTTTTCTCTGTTCTTATTAATACTTCACTGACTGTAATGTTTTTTTTTTTTAATTTTTATTATTTTTTTATTTGACAGACGGAGATCACAAGCAGACAGAGAGGCAGGCAGAGAGAGAGAGGGAAGCAGGCTCCCGGCTGAGCAGAGAGCCTGATGTGGGGCTCGATCCCAGGACCCTGGAATCATGACCTGAGCCGAAGGCAGAGGCTTTAACCCACTGAGCCACCCAGGTGCCCCACACTGACTGTAATGTTAATAGGACTAGTAACAACAACTAAGACTGAGCCTTTACTGTGTGAATTCTATGTGCCAAGCACGGTGGGTGCACGAACTTGAGAAAATCTCATGAGAGAGATAAGCAGAATTTATAATGTAAAGCTATTTATAATAGCTATTTATAAATTTATATTTATAATGTATTTATAATGTAAAGCTAAAATTAAAATGAAATTCTTTCACAAAAGAATTTGAGATCCCATAACTGCCAGACATTTCCAAAGAGCCCTAACTAGGTCCATGAATAAGACAGACTTACATGACATAGTGATTTCTGTAGTGCTGCTCCCAGCGTGGAGGGCCAGCTCCATGGGCCTACCATGTGGGCCATGGCACAGGACCTGTGCTCAGAAGGACTCGTACTTGACGTAATGCTCTGCAGTTCAGAAATTATTAGCCAGGGGCCCCACACTTTCATTTGGCACTGAACCCAGCAAAATATGTAGTTGGCTTTGACTAGAAGTGTTAGCGTTGCCCAACAGGTTTGTAGAAACGTGACCACCTATATCAGAATCTGTAATGTCACAAGATCTCTAAGCAGCTGGTATGCACACTCAGTTTTGGCAAGCCCTGATACAGACAGCAAGTTCCCAGGCAGACTTCAACTGGGTCTGCATCTTCCTTTTGCCCATGACTTTCTGCATTTGGGCAGATCACCTAACTTCTCTCAGTCTCAGAATCTTCCATTGAAAGACAGAGAAAATAACAGTTGCTTAATTAAATATGACAGCAAAGTACTTAGCACAGTGACAGGTACATGGGACGTTACGGTGAGTTCTAGCTTAGTAGAGACATTATTACTATACTATGGCCTCACCACTTCTACTTTGCTGCTTCTGTAATTATTGGCAAAGATATCCAGGGTTCTTAAAATCTTGCCTAACTTGTTCTCGAATGCATTACCAGTTTAAGAAAGATGGTCGAATGCTAGTATATTAGTAAATGAGCTGCTTCTTGCCTTTTTTTAGTAAGGGAGATCCTTTTCTCATTTTAACAGAGATTGTAAGCAGTCTTGTGTGTTTCTCAACAAGGCCACTGTTCTCTCTCCTAGCAGACCCCTGCAAAAAAAACTTGCCAGGTCTAGCCTCCAATAAACCCCCGTGAGAGTGCAGGTGATGGTGTCCCATTTAGGCCAACTAACTCAAAATCTCTAGCTCAGAATCTCCAACAGTGCAGCCTTGGAAAAGTGCTGTTATTACTATTATTATTATTAATTTCGGTTATGATGCTTTTTTTCTTCTTTGTTTATAGCCTAGGTTCAGTCAGGCAAAGTGTAAGAAGCACAGTTAGTGCTTTGCCAAAAGGTAAAGCAGAGCCATAAATGGGAAAAAATGGACCCTGAGCTCAGAGACAGAAACGATATAGAACCTGTCAGGAAGGAGAGTCCGGTGTAGGTCTGGAAGTGGTTTAGAAGGGAGTGATGAATGGTGAGAGGGCTTGGCAGCTCTCAGTGCTTGATGCCTCTTGCTTTGTGCAGGGTGACCTGGTCTCTTAAAAGCTCTCAGGAGGGTCAGGTGAACCTAAAATTTTCTGTGCCCTTTCCAGAGTGGATCTCACTTTACATCTCCGGCATGTTTCTGACTTGTTCTCTTTTCTCCCTCCCTTCCTTCCTCCCTTCCTTCCTTTTTATGGGGAGAGGGGAGAGAGGAATCTAATTTTCAAGGCAGATGATCTAAATTTGGACATAGGTACATTTACCAATGAGCTCTTTGTGGCTGTGAGCAAAGTATTTTTCTTTTTCTGTAGTCGGTTCCTGATCTGGAAAATGAAGAATGGACTCAAAATGTTGCCTGCATTTTCTTCCAGGGTCAACTTTTCAATAATTTCCAGACTTGGCAGTTCTCTTTTTTTGTTAATTCTGGGTAACTCGAAAATTTTTCTGAGGTATCTTGTGGGAAGCCTAATTTTTAATAGTATTTTCAAACATAATTCTTTTACATACCACAGTTGAGGAGTCATTGTTCTGGGGGTGTCTCTACTCATTAAAATGTAGTCTCTGCAGTCAACAAAACAAAGGGGCAACCCACAGAATGGGAGAAGATATTTGCAAATGACAATACAAAGGGCTGATATCCAAGATCTATGAAGAACTCAAACTCAACACACACAAAACAGATAATCACATCAAAAAATGGGCAGAAGACATGAACAGACACTTCTCCAAAGAAGACATACAAATGGCTAACAGACACATGAAAAAATGTTCATCATCATTAACCATCATGGAGATTCAAATTGATCTGATACACTTTACACCAGTTAGAATGGCCAAAATTAACAAAACACTGAACAACAAGTGTTGGAGAGGATGTGGAGAAAGGGGAACCCTCCTACACTGTTGGTGGGAATGGAGGTTCCTTAAGAAATTAAAAAACAGAGCTACCCTATGATCCTGCAATTGCACTACTGAGTATTTGCCCCAAAGATACAGATGTAGTGAAAAGAAGGGCCATTTGTACCCCGAACATTCATAGCAGCAATGGCCACAGTTGCCAAACTGTGGAAAGAACCAAGATGCCCTTCAAAGGACAAATGGATGAATAAATGGTCTATATATACAATGGAGTATTATGCATCCATCAGAAAGGATGAATACCCAACTTTTGTATCAACATGGCTGGGACTGGAAGAGATTATGCTGAGTGAAATAAGTCAAGCAGAGAGAGTCAATTATCATATGGTTTCACTTACTTGTGGAGCATAAGGAATAACACGGAGGACACTGGGAGATGGAGAGGAGAAGTGAGTTGGGGGTTAATTGGAGGGGGAGACAAACCATGAGAAAATGTAAGTGAGAGAAATGTGACTCTGAGAAACAAACTGAAGGTTTTGGAGGTGGGAGGGAATGGGGTGGGGGCTTTGGTGATCCTGGTGGTGGGTATTAAGGAGGGCTCGTATTGCATGAAGCATTGGGTATGGTGCATAAGCAATGAATTTTGGAATACACACACACAATAAAATTAAATTAAAAAAAATGCAGTTTCCGCGGTTAAAAAAAATAACAATTTAGAACCTTTTTGGCATCACACTAGTCGGTGGCTCAGTTACACGTCTTTTTTGTTCGTTTCTCAGACTTCTACAGTTGTGTTTACTGGGGCCAGTTACCAATGATCTACACAGAACTTCTATCTACTCCGATTATTGCATGGATTCCCATAACTTACTTAACTTCTCTGTGTCCAATTTTCTTCATCTAAAATGGGGATAATGACAGCAGCTCATTCATGATACTGTCATGGGGCTTTAGTTAGTTACTACATACAAGATACCTAAGAGTCAGTGTCTTGCACATGGTGAGTACTCCATAGATTCTGTTGTTATCATGCTATTATCATTAAAAGTCAAAAAAATATTGGGGTGTCTGGGTGGCTCAGTAGTTAGGCATCTGCCTTCGGCCTGGGTCATGATCCCAGGGTCCAGGGATGGAGCCCTGCACTGAGCTCTCTGTTCAGTGGAGAGCCTGCTTCTCCCTCTTCCACTCCCCCTGCTTAAGCTCCCTTTCTTGCTGTGTCTCTCTCTGTCAAATAAACAAATCTTAAAAAAAAAAAAAAGAAAATCAAGAGACCATCACATGAGCTTTCCGCCAAAATTTTAGGATAACATTTAGAATCAATTACTTCTCGACAGAATCAATACAAAGTTAGAAGTTCAGGAATACTTATTTTTGAAGAAGTATATCCTTTATGTTTCTGCTCTGCTTCCAGCTAAGAGTTTACTGTGTTAAAATTGATATTTTCAAAGGATTAGTTTTCAGTTCTTATGAAAATAGAGGCTTTGGGGTTTTTGATCGTAATTTTATAAGACAAGCATAACTTTTCCCATTTAAAATCCTTTATACTGAAATAATGTGTTTACTTAGATATTTTATATTTTCCAGCATTTGATTAACTTCTTTACCTAAAGCGATTCGTAAGTCCCTAATCTTTTCAAGAGCTTCCACACTCCATGAACTTGGATCACAAGTAAACATACTTTGCAGCCACCTTCAAAGGAAAGAGTGAACAGAATCCATTCTGCACAGTGTATTTTACTACCATCACTAAATTATATTTACTGGAAAATACAAGCAATTTACATGCAGTGACCTTTTTTTTCTTTGTACAGTGTCACCGCGGATTCATAAACATGCATTTTAAAATGACATTAGCAATGCTGTTCCAAGCGTATTGAACGAAAGCTGTCTTACTCTTTCTATCCCTTGTTTATTCAGAGGACCTTAAATGATTTTTGCATTTCTCCCCTTTATACCAAACCACAAAAAGCTGTATTCCCAAGTAGCACAGAGTCATACATTTTCCGAAATTTTTTATATTGTTGTAACAGAAAGAAAAGGAGCTACCTCAAAAAAAAAAAAAAAAAAGAATCATATTCTCTCAGAAAGAAATATTGAAACCTGTTGTTTTTTAGATTCCTTGGATGTTTCCTTCAGGAATACCGCAATAGGTCGGATCTATTTTCTTTCTTGTAGGTACTTCCCCAAGCAAGTAATAGCTGTTTACTGGCTTTATAAAATGCACTCGTGGTCTTGTTCTGGCTCATAGGTAGGTAGAAGCACTGTATGGACTATTAACGAATCCTGTAAATGAGAGACTTTGAAATAGGGGCTATGAGTTTTTTGCTGTGATTTTGTGACATTTGCCATTCCAGAAACGGAATATGCCCAGATATTCATGGCTTGGGCAGTAAATACGCAGATAACCACATGGGCCAATTTGGGTGCTGTTTTTTGTAATAATAACAAAACATTTTTTTTAAGTCTCACAAATTACACCAAAGCCAGAAATAATAAATAAATCATAAGTGCATTTGATGACTAGAAAGAAATAAAAATTCCTCAAGTAGATATCTACTATATGGCAAACAAGACAAACCATGATCTGAGAGAAAAGAAAAATTCAGTCTATTAGAAGGCTAATAGTATTATTAGGAAAAGAGTTCTTATTAGTAAGACATATGTACAAATACAATTTTTTAAAGAATGGGAATGGTAGAGCATGTGACTCTTGATCTTGGGGTTGTGAGTTCAACTCCCATGTTGGGTGTAGATATTACTTAAAAATATATAAACAAACTTTTAAAAAATAGGGATTGCAAATTTATTTAAAAAAAAGATCAACACATAATTAAAAAGTTAAGAAAAACCATTCAAGCTCACAGATACAAATCTCATATTTCGTCTATCGGGATGATTGCACTTTGTGTTATTGGGAGTGTGAATTCACCACAGATGTGGCTATAACAGTGAGGTTTCTAAACTATCCTCAACATTCTAATATACTTACAGTCTAGAGAAAATTTGGATATACTGACCTACTATGACAACGAAAAGTATGTACAAATATTACCCAAACCAGAAATGTAATATGGAAATACTCAACAGACTGTTTGACCATATAATTATTGCATTAGTCAAACATGAGATGGATTCATTAAGTAATATAACCAACCACTCATTTAATCTGCAAATATTTACTGAGTTCATCCTGTGAGGCATGCATTAAACATAGGCTACTGCGATGAAAATATTCAGACATATTTCCAAGTTTCACACTGTGTGAGTTTGTGTGTGTGTGTGTGTGTGTATCTAGACACCTACACATGTACAATTACACATGCTTATGTATTTCTACCCAAGTCTTTATGCCCAGTGCCTAACAGTAATTGTCAGAAGTGCTATGTGCAGGGCATCTCCTTCCATCAGGACTTTCTCAAGACTTCCTTTGTTTTAAAACACAAAGTCCTGCATTCTGGAAACCACCTCAGTCCCAAAAAAGTAAGATGGGGTCACCCTACGAAGAAAAGGTGTTGGAAAGATGGGAAAAAAAGTGCGTATTCACATTTATTATCTATAAAAATAGTCATTTTAGGGGCGCCTGGGTGGCTCAGTGGATTAGGCCGCTGCCTTCGGCTCAGGTCATGATCTCAGGGTCCTGGGATCGAGTCCCACATCGGGCTCTTTGCTCAGCGGGAGCCTGCTTCTCCCTCTCTCTCTCTGCCTGCCTCTCTGCCTACTTGTGATCTTTCTCTCTGTCAAATAAATAAATAAATAAATAAATCTTTAAAAAAAAAATAGTCATTTTACTTCTTTGATACACATAGTAATTCCTAGGAAGTTAATGACATTTTCTACACATCAAATCACAATACCCTCAATTTCTATTAACTCTATGTGAATAAAATATTTTCAAAAAGCACTCGGTGATATTTTCCTAAAATATCACTTTCCATATTCTGCAAGGTAGGATGATCTGTGATAAAATAACACCATGACCTTGGGCATTAAAATCCAAATGCCTAAAAGAAATGACACTTTCCTGAGGAGAAACCTGACAAAGAACTTCAGCCAGGTGACCCCTTGGTCAGCATCAACAGTTCTAAATATGTTGACAGTATGTAACTTTGTGTGATGCGATGAGACTGTCACTTGATCTCTGTGGTCTTCCTTTCAAACACCTGTAACTCAGCCTAATCGTGGTAAAAACATCAGACAAAATCCAATAAGAACGTCACCTCACAACATATATGGCCAGTACTCCTCAACACTATCAAGGTCATCACAAACAAGGGAAGTCTAAGAAAATATCACAGCCAAGAGGATCTTAAGGAGAAAAGACAATAAAATGTAATGTGGTTTCCTGGATGAGATCCCAGAAGAGAAAAAGGATATTTGGTAAAAACTACGGAAATCTGAATGAACTATGGACTTTGGTTAATAATAATGATTAATATTGGTTCATTAACTAAAGCAAGTGTGTCAGATATTAAAAGGAGAAACTGTGCCCAAGGGGGCTGGAATTATGTAGGTACTCTCAAGTATCTGCTCAATTATTTTTTTCTACAAATCTAATACTATTCCTGCAAAAACAGTCTATTGTTAAAAAAAAAAATCCAGTATTGAACCAGGCACCAATTACAGTGAATTGTGCCACCTCCTAGCAGATATTCTTAACATAAGCATTCACACCTAACGGGCTCAATGGTCTGGATTTCAAGAAATGGATGAGAAAGAGAAAGAAGTTTTCATTTATCACGTTCCTAATATAACACAGGGTCAGTGGATAGGAGCTTTAACATTCATCTTTATCTGTAATTCCTTAATATTATGAAGTGGACATGATGCCCACTTTACAGATAAGGAAACTGAGTTTCCTTCCACCACTCTATGCCTCACAAAAATAGAAGGCTTATAGGAGACTTAGTAGAACCTCCTAATTATATAGATCTCTTATACAGCTAAGGCTGACATGACTGAGACAGTTTTGCTAGCTTGAGGGAGAATGACAATAGGAAAGGTCACTGGACTCTGAGCCAAGGTCCCGGTTCGAGGCTCTTCCTTTCACACACTGTGAAATTTGGGGTAACTTGCCTCAACTATCTGGACTTCAGGTTCCACATCCGTTTTAAAATGGCCAATTACATTGTACACTCCTTGAGTGGACAAGCTTGGTCTTACGCAGCATTATACTCCCAGCAGCTGGGGAAATGCCTGCCACCTTGCAGGTGTGAAACATATCCCTGCTGAATTCAGCTGAACCCAGGAATCATGGCACAGCGGGGTCCATGGCCAGAGCCTTCCAGAGACTTTCCAGAGGCAGCTTGGCAAAGAGGTGTTGGTTGAAGCAGCAAGAACTTGGAAAATCGGTGCCATTCCTACAAAAATCTTGGGAATTTGTGAACTTAGGATATGCACACTTGACTTCCCTCTAAGAACCTCCTTATAGTTTTAGCAGATCATGCTCAACTAGGAAGAAACGGAAATAACCCTGGATGGAAAGATGAAACGACTGCACAGAAAATGAAAGCCTGCAGCCCTGGGGAAAGCAACAGGAGAGGCAGGAGGGGATATAGGATTGGTTCCGCACTTCTGGGGAGACTGGACTCAAGAGACAGCAGGGCTGGTCAGCAGCAGAGCCCTCACAGGCACGGAAGCCCTGACAAGACAGCAGCGCTTACGCAGCCTGACTCAACGTTTGCAGGAGGAGGGGCGAGAGGTAAAAGGAGGAACTTCTGGGGGCCTGGGCGGTCCCTTCTCATCCTAGACGCAGTCCTGCATGAGGGGCTCCTGTCCTCATGGGAGGACAACTTGGCCCACATGCCTAGTTCCAGCCACAACCCCACAGCCTCCACCAACAACTATCCCTGAGCTATCTCTCGGTCCAAGGGGTTCATCATGACCCTTAGGAGGACGAACCTGAAGGAGAGGCTGTGGGAGCCTGCTTGGGTAGGAAAGCTTTTGTATAGGGAATTTTGGAGTCTTGAGTATGACGTTGTGCTTTACAACGGTGCTACTCAATGTGTGTCCATGGGCAGCTGCTCTCTGCAAACTTACTAGAACTCAAGGAGACAGCTGCAAACACGGAGAGTGAACGCTTAGGAACTTTACAGCAACGTGACAGAAATTTGAGGTCTATCGAGGTCAACAATAAACAACTTAGCAGCTTACAATTTATATATTTTTTAAAATAAATTTTATATCTGCAGGAATTTATTTTTACAGTAGATTGTCAAATGATTTAATGGAGTGGGGGACATGAGGCCTTTCCTTCTTCAGAGCCAGAGAAACACCTGCTGAGAAGAAGGATACAGGTTCTGAGTGGGCTCACAGCTCGGACCTACACATTCCTCACCAGGTGAGGCAGCCAGAGAGGATCCCTCTGCCGCTCAGGGCCCAGGGCAGCTGAAACAGTGGCCCAGGTCGACCAAATGTCTATTTTCCATAGTTCCAGAGCGGAGGACCAGGCAAGCTCCCACAGTGAACGGGACTCTGGCTGGCTGTGAGCTGAGGGCATGCAGAAACATTTGAGAAAACTGTTGGACAGCTGACCCGATTTCAAATTTTAAATGAATGTATGCGGCTGAAATAACCTTTGTAAATTAGAAAATTTCGTAGGAGAAAGAAGGAATATTATCGGTCAAGTGTGTGTGTATGAACTGGCTCCATCCAGAATCATACTAAGAAGTTATCAAACTATAGGTCCTAATATGATAACCCCCCAAACACTAGTTCCAGACCTAGTAAGTGTTCCCGAATTACACAGCACAGATGCTACGCTGGGTCTCTTACGGAGATCTTTAGACCACGCTATTTGTTTGGCTATCGACTGGTGAGTCGCAAATCTTTAACTGTCTGGAGATCTGATGTGATTCAACTTTGATTCAGAAATTGTATTTAAGATACATATTCTCACCATTTGTATGGTTTTGTTTTAAAGATTTTATTTGCTCAATAGAAAAAGAGAGCAAGCGAGCACAAGCAGGGGGAGGGGCAGAGGAAGGGGGAGAAGCAGACTCCCCTCTGAGTAGAGAGCCAGCCATCAGACTGTCTCAGGACCTTGGGATCATAACCTGAGCCAAAGGCAGACAGTTAATGGACTGAGCCACCCAGGTGCTCCATTTGTAGGAGTTTTATGTTATGTATATATACACAGCAAAATTATATGTCCTTAAAATTGCTCTGTCACCAATGTTTCAGTCTTTCAGCATAAATTACTCTCATGCTTTTTACAAGGGGATTATCAGTCAAATGTTCATTAACTAGGTATATATTTAAACTAAATAGGAATTGGACATCCTTAGGAAGCTTGTTTCTTTTAAATACAAGACAATTTTTGTTTAAAAAAAAACCCTTAAAACTGACATATTTTCATAATTTCTGGTAAATGACATCTTAAGACTAGGGACTGTTGAAGGCATGGTTAAAAATTTTTTGCAGTAATAAAAAAGAATCACAGGAAAGTCTCAAAGTTATATGTGTTAGGGAAAAAAGAAAGAAAATTGTTAGTTTCTCTTAGTATATTGAGAAAAAATCTTAAGTTGCACCCTTCTCAACACTTTCATAAATCATTATGCGGCTAAAACACTTCTTAGTTTCTAAAAACTGTTCTGACGCACGGGGTTTGTCTCCTTTTATTCCCACAAGAACTGCATCCGACAGATCAAAAAGATACCTGGTTTTATGTGTCTCAGAAACAGGAGAAAAATGGTCAGCGAGTGACCTGCCCAGAACAACACCTGGGCCTGCTGACCTGATCAATGTCCTCTTTTCACTACTCAAAGGCTCCCTCTTCCTGAACTGTCATTTTGCTAAATCAATACATGGCCAGTCGCCTTTAACCTGAAACATAAGAGATGTATTTCTGCAATTTAAAAATCAGTTTGAGGGTCTGAATTAATATTTAATTACTCTCCTTCCAAAATAGCCATTATAAGTGTTCCCAAATTTGGTATTGAATTACGGCAGTTCATATCTGTGCTCTGGCCAGAGAGGGAAAAAGGAAATTAAGCAGTTGGTCTATAAAAATGCAATGCGTACTGCTGCTTCTCTACTGCTTTTTAAGAGAAAGAAGAGGGAAGAAAAGAAGAACAGAAGAGAAGAAAGAAATTTAGGAAAGACAGAGAAGGAACAAAAAAGGAAAATGCTGTTTTAGTTTTATTAAGCTAAGTTAAAACTTAAAAAAGTCAATTATGGAACCACTAAAATGTAGCAGTCATGTGCCTGACGCTTCAGATT